>NW_026652295.1:30931376-30982513 GCF_009828535.3 Hylobates moloch | reverse complement strand
TTTCTCCTCTCCCACATCATATTTTCATTAGCTCCATGTTCTCATCTCCATCAGCACAGGTCACTGGGGATAGCCCTGTAATTGTTTCTAAAAGCACCTGTACCTCGTGGTAAAGCAGTCATGCCTGCCAGGCAGGAGAGGCTGTCCCTCTTTTGAACCTCCCCATGATGGCACAGGTCAGGGTCACCCACTCTCCCTGGGCTCCAGGCCCTGCCTCTGGGTCTGAGACTATATTTCTGCTGCTGTTGCTCTGAGTTGTTTGTTGTGATCTGAGAAGAGGAGAAGCGTAGGGGCCTTCCTGGCATGAGGGGAGTCCAATCCCAGCTCTGCCTTTTATTAGCTCTGTCACTCTAGACAAACTACTTAACCTCTTTGAGTCTCAGGATTTCTGTTTATCAGATGTTGAAGTCATGCCTTTCATCAAGTTGTAATATTTGAATGAGTTTGAGGCCTAACCTTGTAACTGTTCAGTGTGATTTGAAATCCTTTTTTTCCCCAGAAATAGCTAGTTATTTTAGTTCTTGCAGGGCAGACTTCTTCCCCATTTTCAAAGCTGTGAATCTCAGGATCTCAATTAAAGAGGCTCAATTTGGAATAAACATCACTAAACCTGGCTTCCACTCTCAGGAGCACAGTCTGAATCTGCACAGAGCAAGATGCTGAGTGGAGTCGGGGGCTTTGTGCTGGGCCTGCTCTTCCTTGGGGCCGGGCTGTTCATCTACTTCAGGAATCAGAAAGGTGAGGAGCCTTTGGGAGCGGCTCTCTCCATAGACTTTTCTGGAGGAGGAACTATGGCTTTGCTGAGGTTAGTTCCCAGTATACGAGTGGCCCTGGATAAAGCCTTTCTTTCCCCAAATGGCCTCCAATGTCCTGCTAATCCAGAAATCATCAGTGCATGGTTACTATGTGAAAGCATAATAGCTTGTGGCCTGCAGAGCCAAGAGGAAGGCTAACAAGTAGGGGTCCTTTGGTTTGAGATCCTGGAGCAAATTAAGGAAGAGCCACTAAGGCTAATGCAATTACACTGGATCCTATGACAGACACTTCACGCTTCATGGGTCACATGGTCTGTTTCTGCTCCTCTCTGCCCTGGTTGGTGTGGGTTGTGGTGTTAGAGAAATCTCAGGTGGGAGATCTGGGGCTGGAATATTGTGTTGGAGGACAGATTTGCTTCCATATCTTTTTTTTTTTTTTTTTTTTTGATACAGAGTCTCATTATGTTGCCAGGCTGGAGTGCAGTGGCACAATCTCGGCTCACCACAACCTCCTCCTCCCAGTTTCAAGTGATTCTCCTGCCTCAGCCTCCCGAGTAGCTGGGACTACAGGCACCTGCCACCATGCACAGCTAATTTTTGTATTTTTAGTAGAGGCGGGGTTTCACCATGTTGGCCAGGATAGTCTTGATCTCTTGACCTCGTGATCTGCCCGCCTCAGCCTCCCAAAGTGCTGGGATTACAGGTGTGAGCCACTGCGCCCTGCCGCTTCCATATCTTTTAAGTGTGTATCTTTTCCCTTTTTTCCCAGGACACTCTGGACTTCAGCAAACAGGTAATACCTTTTCATTCTTTTTAAAAAACAGATTCGCTTTCCTAGAATGATGGTAGAGGTGATAAGGCATGAGACAGAAATAATAGAAAAGACTTTGGATCCAAATTTCTGACCAGGCAATTTACACCAAAATTCCTCCTCACCACTTAGAAAAGGCCTGTGCTCGGCTGGGGGCAGTGGCTCACGCCTGTAATCCCAGCTCTTTGGGAGGCAGAGGTGGGTGGATCACCTGAGGTCAGGAGTTAGAGACCAGCCTGACTAACAAGGAGAAACCTTGTCTCTACTAAAAATACAAAAAAAAATTAGCCGTGCGTGGTGGCACTTGCCTGTAATTCCAGCTACTTGGGAGGCTGAGGTAGGAGAATGGTTCGAAGCTGGGAGGCAGAGGTTGTGGTAAGCGCGCCACTGCACTCCAGCCTGGGCAACAAGACTGAAACTCCATCTGATAAAATGAATAAATCAAAAATAAAAGGCCAGTGCTCTGCAGTAATATTGGCTCAAGGAGACTTAGCAACTTGTTTTTCTTCTTCCTGTATTGCATTCATCTGAGTGCCTGAAAGAGGGGGAAAGAAGCTGTTAGTAGAGCCAGGTCTGAAAACATCACCCTCCTGTGTCTTTTGCAGGACTCCTGAGCTGAAGTGAAGATGACCACATTCAAGGAGGAATCTTCTGCTCCAGCTTTGCAGGATGAAAAGCTTTCCCACTCTGCTCTTATTCTTCCACGAAAGAGCTTTCTCAAGGCCTGGTTCCTACTGGTTCCACAACTCTGCAGAAAATGTCCTCCCTTGTGGCTTCCTCAGCCCCTACACTTGGCCTGAAGTCCGAGCCTCATCTTAAACTTTTGTGGCCCCCTTTACCTAACCCCACGGCCTCCCATGCATCCGTACATCCCCTGTGCCACAAACACATTACGTTATTAAATTTTTCTCAAACATGGAGTTAAAAATCATCTGGTCCAACATATGCAAATCAATAAACGTAATCCATCACATAAATAGAACCAATGACAAAAACCACATGATTATCTCAATAGATGCAGAAAAGGCCTTGGGCAACATCCAACAGCCCTTCATGCTAAAACCTCTCAATAAACTAGGCATTGATGGAACACATCTCAAAATGATAAGAGCTGTTTATGACAAACCCACAGCCAATATCATACTGAATGGGCAAAACCTGGAAGCATTCCCTTTGAAAACTGGCACAAGACAGGGATGCCCTCTCTCACCACTCCTATGCAACATAATATTGGAAATTCTGGCCAGGGCAACCAGGCAAGAAAAAGAAATAAGGGGTATTCAATTAAGAAAAGAGGAAATCAAATTATCCCTGTTTACAGATGACATGATTATAAATTTAGAAAACCCCATTGTCTCAGCCCAAAATTTCCTTAAGCTGATAAACAACTTCAGCAGTCTCAGCATACGAAATCAATGTGCAAAAATCACAAGCATTCCTATACACCAATAACAGAGAGCCAAATCATGAGTGAGCTCCCATTCACAATTGCTACTAAGAGAATAAAATACTCAGGAATACAACTTACAAGGGATGTGAAGGACCTCTTCAAAGAGAACTACAAACCACTGCTCAAAGAAATAAGAGAGGACACAAACAGAAAAACATTCCATGGTCATAGATAGGAAGAATCAATACTGTCAAAATGGCCATACTGCCCAAAGTAATTTATAGATTCAATGCTATCCCCATCAAGCTACCATTGACTTTCTTCACAGAATTGGAAAACACTACTTTAAATTTCATATGGAATCAAAAAAGAGCCAGCATAGCCAAGACAATCCAAAGCAAAAAGAACAAAGCTAGAGGCATCATGTTACCTGACTTCAAACTATACTACAAGGCTGTAGTAACACAAACAGCATGGTACTGGTACCAAAACAGATATATAGACCAATGGAACAGAACAGAGGCCTCAGAAATAATGCCACACATCTAAAAACATCTGATCTTTGACAAACCTGACAAAAACAAGCAACAGAAAAGAAGTCCCTATTTAATAAATGATGTTGGGAGAACTGGCTAGCCATATGCAGAAAGCTGAAACTGGATCCCTTTCTTACACCTCATACAAAAATTAACTCAAGATAGGTTAAAGACTTAAATGTAAGACCTAAAACCAGAAAAACCTTAGAAGAAAACCTAGGCAATATCATTCAGGACATAGGCATGGGCAAAGACTTCATGACTAAAACACAAAAAGAAATGGCAAGAAAAGCCAAAATAGACAAATGTGATCTGATTTAACTAAAGAACTTCTGAATAGCAAGAGAAAATATCATCAGAGTGAACAGGCAAACTACAGAATGGGAGAAAATTTTTGCAATCTATCCATTTGACAGAGGGCTAATATCCAGAATCTACAAATAAACAAATTTACAATAAAAAAACAACCTCATCAAAAAGTGGGTGAATGATATGAACAGACACTTCTCAAAAGAAGACATTTATGCAGCCAGCAAATATATGATAAAAAGCTCATCATCACCAGTCATTAGAGAAATGCAAATCAAAACCACAATGAGATACCATCTCACACCAGTTAGAATGGTGATCATTAAAAAATCGGGAAACAACAGATGCTGGAGAGGATGTGGAGAAGTAGGAAAGTTTTTACACTGTTGGTGGGAATGTAAATTAGTTCAACCGTTGTGGAAGACAGTGTGGCGATTCCTCAAGGATCTAGAGCTAGAAATACCATTTGACCCAGTGGTCCCATTATTGGGTATACACCCAAAGGATTATAAATCATTCTACTACAAATACACATGCACACTTATGTTTATTGCGGCACTGTTCACAATAGCAAAGGCTTGGAACCAACCCAAATGCCCATCAATAATAGACTGGATAAAGAAAATGTGGCACATATACACCATGGAATACTATGCAGCATAAAAAATGATGAGTTCATGTCCTTTTTAGGGACATAGATGCAGCTGGAAACCATCATTCTCAGCAAACTAACACAAGGACAGAAAACCACACATGGCATGTTCTCACTCATAACTGGGAGTTGAACAATGAGAACACATGGACACAGGGAAGGGAACACCACACACTGGGGCTTGTCAGTAGGTGGGGGGGCCAGGGGAGGGATAGTATTAGTAGAAATACCTAATGTAAATTATGGGTTGATGGGTGCAGCAAGCCACCATGGAACATGTATACCTATGTAACAAACCTGCACGTTCTGCAGATGTAGCCCAGAACTTAAGGTATAACAGTAAAAAAAAGAAAGTGGAAAAAAGTCATCTGGTCCATGTGGCTCCAAGGACAAAAAAGAAAAAGAAAAGAAAAAGGGAAGATTATTTCCCAACAGAATAATGGTTTTTGTGTATATGTCATAAGTATGTGAGGTAATGCATATGTTAAGTAGCTTGATTTAGACTTTCCACACTATAGGCATATATCAAAACTTTGGCTCTACGACATAAATACACTATAAAATTTTTACTTGTCGGTTAAAAAAGTAAACCTAATGTTTACAAAGGCAATGCATGAAAACTGAGAAGAGACTGTAACAACTGAAAGAAACTTGGCCAACATGAGATTTTTTTTTTTTTTTTTTTTTTTTGAGACCGAGTCTCGCTCCATTGCCCAGGCTGGAGTGCAGTGGCGTGATCTCGGCTCACTGCAAGCTCCGCCTCCCAGGTTCACGCCATTCTCCTGCCTCAGCCTCTCCGAGTAGCTGGGATTACAAGTGTCCGCCACCATGCCCGGCTAATTTTTTGTATTTTTAGTAGAGACGGGGTTTCACCGTGGTCTCGATCTCCTGACCTCGTGATCCGCCTGCCTCGGCCTCCCAAAGTGCTGGGATTACAAGCGTGAGCCACTGCACCCGGCCTCCCCAGCTAATTTTTATATTTTTAGTAGAGATGGAGTTTCACCATGTTGGCCTGGATGGTCTTAATCTCTTGACCTCATGATCTGCACGACTTGGCATCCCAAAGTGTTGGGATTACAGGCATGAGTGACCATGCCTGGAAGACACTCTGGCTGTTTCTTACAAAGCTAAACATACTCTGCCATAAGATTCAGCAATTGCAATCCTAAGTATTACCCAAATGAGTGGAAAATTCTGTCCACACAAACAAGTGTACACCGATGTTTATAGCAGCTTTATTCATAATTGCCAAAAATTCAAAGCAACCAAGATGTCCTCCAGTAAGTGAGTGGATAAACAAATTGTGGTATATCCATATCGTGGGTTATTATTTAAAATTAAAGAGAAATAAGCTATCAAGCTATGAACAGACATGAAGAAAACCTATATGCATATTGTTAAGTGAAAGAAGCTAGTCTAAAAAAAAACTATATCCCATATGATTACAACTATATAACATTCTGGAAAAGGCAAAAATACAGAGACAGTAAATAGTGGTTTCCAGGGGTTCAGGAGGAAGAGAAATGGATGAGTAGGTGGAGCCTGGGACAAGTTTAGGTCAGCAAAACTACTTTGCAGGATACTTTTGTTACTGAAACACCAGGGGTTCAGTCTAGGTCTTGCACACAAGGGCTTCAGTCTGGGTCTTGCTCCTCGCCACAGAGAAAGCCAATCACTGAGATGACAATGGGTACTGCCAAAGAAGAAGGCTTTAATCTTTAATCAGGTGCTGCAGCTGAGGAGATGGGAGAGCAGTGTCAAATCCATCTCTGTGACTGACTAAAATTAGGAGTTTATCTAGCAGGGAAGAAATGTAACTATGTATGGGAAAACAGGAACTAGAGAGGGGTAAGGGAACAATCATGATGAATGGGGAACCTGGAGTCTCATTGTCTGGATGAGATGATCTGATGAGTTCCAGTTCTTTGATACTTTTTAAGAGGCCTAGGGAACCTTTTTTTGGAAAGAAACTCAGATAAGACAAATATAAGTTTAAATTTAATATCAGAAGTGTCCATTTAAATGCAGATTTAAAAGAAAAACTATCTATGGGACTTGGGTCAGTTCGACTTTAATGGTGGATATATGACGTTATGTATTGATCAAAACCCATAGAACTGTATAGTACGAATGAACCCTAATTCAACTATGGACCTCAGTTAACAGTAAGTATCAGTATTGGTTCATCATTTGTAACAAGTGTACCACACTGATGCAGATGTTAATAATAGGAGAAACTGAGCAGAGGGCTGTTTTAGGGAAGAAGGGATGTGGGAACTCCCTGAAATTTCTCCACAATTTTCTCTACACCTAAAACTACTTTAAAAAATGGTCTTGCTACATGGAATGATATGGATTTATTTTTGCTTTTTTATTCCATATTTGTCTGCCTTTACTGCATTCTATATTGCTCATCTACTTATCTTATATTGAAATTATAGATATGTTACAAAATATGTATGCCTATTCTATCTGTAATATTCTCAAAATTCTGCTGGGATTCTATAAACCATAGGTAGAGAAACTTGTTATTTATTAGTAAGTCTTACAAAGTCATACCACCTTGGTGTGTGATTGTTTTATTTTATAAAATTCGGCTGTGGAAATTTTGACGAAAACAATGGAAAGTTTAGTTTTTGCAATATTTTATTATCACCAAACATGGTACCTAATTACTTTGCTTACATTTTTCCTTTAATTCTGATAATAATTCAATGTAGTAAAAATTAACAGCAGTATTTTTATGAGGAATCTGAGGCTAAGATAAGTAGGATACAAGTGAAAACATACCTAGTATATGATACAGCCCAGATGAAATCCAAATCTAACTCAATATTCATTTGCAGTCTATCACACTGTCATTGCTAATTCACCTTTATGGTTTGTGGTAGGTTCTAGTAACCATTTTAGAATTAAGTATCATCATACTTTTACAGACAAATGAGCAATAGCTCACTGGTTTTCTAATATTTTCTTCTCACCTTAATGCTGTATCCTGCCACTGCTCCCATTACTCAGTTTTTCCACCCAAATACATGTCCAAATATATGATGGTTTCAGTAATAAGTCAGACTGTTCTCCTGGTAATAAAACAGGCATCCAAGGCTTTTTCTAAAGGAACAGGCAATGTCAATCTGCAGTGTCTAATCTCATTCCTCTTTAAGTCTAGAATGAGCAATGCTGATATGTAAATCTTGTAATATTTGTGGGTCTTCTTCTCATTCTGCTCCACAGACTACCCTCTATCTCCTTCTCTCCATCTGTCTCACCCATTCTCAGAGGCCAAATCCCGGGGTTTCAGATTCACTCTACTGAAGATACAGACATGTCACTGACTTGCAGGCTCAGAACCAAAAACTGATTCTGAACCGATTGCCCAGTAGAGATCTCCCAACAAACAAACCCTACTTTAGCGTTGTCCTGCTGAGGACTAGACCACAGCAATAGAATTGCCTGCACATGCTCAGAAAGAGACCAACCCAATGAGCCTGGATATTTCTGATTAATTCTGTTTCTAAGAAGTGTACAATCTGGCCAGGTGCAGTGGCTCACGCTTGTAATCCCAGCACTTTGGGAGGCCGAGGCGGGCAGATCACGAGGTCAGGAGATCGAGACCACGGTGAAATCCCATCTCTACTAAAAATACAAAAAATTAGCTGGGCGTGGTGGCGGGTGCCTGTAGTCCCAGCTACTTGGAGAGGCTGAGGCAGGAGAATGGCGTGAACCCGGAAGGCGGAGCTTGCAGCGAGCCGAGATAGGGCCACTGCACTCCAGCCTGGGCAACAGAGCGAGACACCGTCTCAAAAAAAAAAAAAAAATAGAAGTGTACAAATCTTCCATTCTTGTCTAACTTGGAAGAAAGAATTCAGCCAAGAGATGCATAGCAAGGGTTGAGTAGCAGAGTTTACTGAAGCAAGATAAAGTACATTCCTAGAGAGGAGTGGAAAACAGTTCTGGGATGTTCCAGCTGGAAAAATAGTAGTAGCAGTGTCTATTTAAAGAGACAGTACGCTCTGAAAGAGGAGACAGTGTAAGCTGCTCAAAAGGAGGAGCCAGCAGCAGTCAGTGCTGAAGGAGTCTCTTTATGAGAATCTCACATGATTATTCATGAAGGGGCCTGAGGGGGTGTCACTTGCAAACATGTTTCAGGAGGACTCTGGGTGTGCATGCTCTGTCTTGTACTTGCTACTGCACATGTTGCACGCCTCAGTATTAAAAATCTCCACCCAGAGCTGTGGTTTTTTTACTATTATAGTGAGCAAAAGGCTATTCTAGGTAAGTTATTGGAGGAATGCACAATTTCATCAGAGGAGAAAGTCCCTGCCATGGCTATTTCTGGCTAGGGCCTGTTAAGTCTCCTCCAGGGCCAGAGGAGCCCAATCACAAGGCCAGATGTAGCCAGTGTAAGCCATTGTCCTTTTTGCTATTAGTGCACAGTGCTGATTATCAGTGGGCAGTGACTCCAAGACTTCTTTTCCCAGGGGCTCCCTTGCCTGCTCCTTTCTGGCTCTTTGCCTACGCTAACAATTCCAGAGCTTATATGATACATTCGACATTCAGACGATTCAGGATGAAGGGATCACATAAATCCTCTAGCTCCCCTCACTGCAAATAACCAGTTCAAACACCAGAAAATTCATCCAGGAACCATCAAAATAGTATAGCATTTTGGAAGAATTACTACTTGAAGAAACTTGAAGCAATAAGTAAATGAAAAATGTCCCCACAGAATGTTCAGAAAATTGCACAGTACAGAAAGAATTCTATGCAGTATATTCCAGAAGCATTTCATGGAGATAATAAAATCATGGGAACAAGTTTTGAAAATGCCCCCATTAACCCTATTTCAGTATGTTATTGATAAACAATTACTTTTCTTTGCTACCTGTAATAGTTCATTCTTACATTGCCATCAGAAAATACCTGAGACTGGGTAATTTATAAAGAAAAAGGGGCCAGGTGTGGTGGCTCACATCTGTAATCCCAGCACTTAAGGAGGCCGAGGCGGGCAGATCACAAGGTCAAGAGATCGAGACCATCCTGGCCTACAAGGTGAAACCCCATCTCTATTAAAAATACACACACAAAAAAATTAGTTGGGCGTGGTGGCACGCATCTGTAGTCCCAGCTACTTGGGAGGCTGAGGCAGGACAGTCGCTTGAACCCACGAGGCAGAGGTTGCAGTGAGCTGAGATCATGCCACCACACTCCAGCCTGGTGACAGAGCAAGACTCCATCTCAAAGAAAAAAAAATTTCTTTTCTTTTTTTCTTTTTTTGAGATGGAATCTCGATCTGTCACCAGGCTGGAGTGCAGTGGTACGATCTCTGCTCAATGCAACCTCTGCCTCCTGGGTTCAAGTGAGTCTCCTGCCTCAGCCTCCCAAGTAACTGGGACTACAGGTGCATGCCACAATGCCTGGTTAATTTTTTTTTTTGAGACAAAGTTTCGTTCTTGTTGCCCAGCCTGGAGTGCAATGGTGCAATCTCGGCTCACCGCAACGTTCGCCTCCCTGGTTCAAGCAATTCTCCTGCCTCAGCCTCCTGAGTAGCTGGGATTACAGGCATGTGCCACCATGTCCGGCTGATTTTTGTATTTTTTTTAGTAGAGACGGGATTTCTCCATGCTGGTCAGGCTGGTCTCGAACTCTCAACCTCAGGTGATCCGCCCACCTTGGCCTCCCAAAGTGCTGAGATTATAGGTGTAAGCCACCGCACCCAGCCCCAGTTAATTTTCTTTTTTTTTTTTTGAGATGGAGTCTCGCTCTTGTCGCCTAGGCTGGAGTACAGTGGCACGATCTCGGCTCACTGTGAGCTCCGCCTCCCGGGTTCACGCCATTCTCCTGCCTCAGCCTCCCGAGTAGCTGGGACTACAGGCATGAGCCACCACGCCCGGCTAATTTTTTGTATTTTTAGTAGAGACGGAGTTTCACTGTGTTAGCCAGGATGGTCTCGATCTTCTGACCTTGTGATCCGCCCACCTTGGCCTCCCAAAGTGCTGGGATTACAGGCATGCGCCACCGCGCCTGGCCAAATTTTTATATTTTTAGTAGGGACGGGGTTTCACCGTGTTAGCCAGGAGGGTCTCGATCTCCTGACCTCATAATCCACCCGCCTAGGTCTCCCAAAGTGCTAGGATTACAGGCATGAGCCACTGTGCCTGGCAGGAAAAAGGTTTAATTGACTCACAGTTCTGTATGGATAGGAAGGCCTCAGGAAACTTACAATCATGGCGGAAGAGGAAGGGGCCATCTTATATGGCAGCAGGTGGGAGAGAATGTACCCATAGGAGGAACTGTCAAACACTTATAAAAACCATCAGGTCTCGGGAGAACTCACTCACTATCACAAGAACAGCATGGGGGAAACGGCCCCCATGATCTAATCACCTCCCACCAGGTCCTACACTGGACATGTGGAGATTATGGGGCTTACAGTTTAAGATGAGATTTGGTGGGGAAAACAGAGCCAGGCTAACCATATAACTGTTACGGGATCATTAGGGTGTTGCTTTTCTTGCCAGAATCCTGTGGCTGGTAATGCCTTTGCCTGAGTTTTACTCGGGCCAGCTGGGCTCATTCCACCCACATTGCCTGGCACGCAGTGCTCAGCTCACACTACCGGCCTGGATCCCACACCTGCCAAGGGTGAGTCAGGTGGCGAGGGATGTGTGAGCAACTGAGCGTGGGGTCCAGCCACTGTGCAAAGCCAGGCAGGTTGTCTGTGCAGGGCAGGAAGCTCTAGGTGCTGCCATGGGTGTCAGCTCCCTGTGAGGCTGCAGCTGGACCAGGCACACCACAAGCAGCTTCCACAGCTGGCACTGGGGAACAACGTGGCACCTGGAAGCTTGGAGACCCCAGGAACCACAGGCCCCAAAAAGTGAGTCACAGCCCTGGCTCAGTGAGCTCCCAGGTGTGGGCTCCCTGAAGAGCCACAGCTCTTCTCTCCTTCTCTTTGCCAACGACATGGTGAGCAAGGGGCATGTTTCAGCTGTGTTTGTGTCACAGCTTTTTTAGCCTCACCCTTTGGCAGATCCCCAGTTCTTGTCCTGAGTCCAGGAAGAATGAGGTATGCAGACAAGTGGAGGGTGAACAGGACAAAGAGCAGCTTTATTAAGCCATAGAACAGCTCAGAGACCTGCAGTGGGCAGCTCCTCCCCATAGCCAGGTTGTCCTGACACCTGTTCAGCTCTCAGCAGAGAGGGTAGCTCCTCTCTGCAGCTGAACGTCCTATTCTCTCCTCAGTTCTCAGCAGACAGGAGACCCTGGGGAGGGCAGCTCCTCTCTGCAGCGGTTCATCTCTCATCTCCCTGTCCTTTCTCCATCCTCTGCTCAAGTCTGCCTGAGCCCAGGGCTTTTACGGACCTCAGAGGGGAGGAAGTGCACATCATGGGCGGCCATGGGGCAGGCCCAGAAAAGGCACAAGTTCCCACTGCTGTCAGCAGGACTGGCAGCCCAGCCTGGTTAGCAGGGCCTCACCAGAGACCTGCCTCTTTCTGACCGGGAGGCTGTTTGCCTCCCACCGCTATCCATGGCGACCAGGCTGCTCATGTCAAGGGGCACCTGTAGGCCACACCAGTTTCCCTCAGCCCATCTTCCCTCAGCTTCCCCGTGGCTGAGGTGGCAGGAGACTGGTATGTCAATGCTGTCCTGAGTGTGCACACACCTGGCCAGGCTGTGACAGCACCGGGACTGGGCTCAACTCCACTTTGAGATCAGAGCGGAACTGGGAGAAACCAGGGGAGAGGCCAGGCAGTGGGAGCAGACACCCCGGAACCTGCAGGGACACGGAGGCCTTCTCGTCCTTGAGGGCGTGCAGTGCAGAGAGGCCTAGATCTTGCTGCGGGAGGGTCGGTCTCCCACCCAATCCGTGGAGCCCGCAGGTAGCCCCTTTCACACCTCGCAGCCTGGGATGGGCAGCTCCACTTGCTGGGCCCAGGCCGGCATCTGGGGCAAAGGTGATGTCTCTGCAAGATCTTCTCCTAGAACTCAGGGGTGCCCAGGGATCTCCTTCGCCTGGATAGGGCCGGGGAGGCATCTTGGGGAGCAGATCACAGCAGGGTTTGGCCATGGGGAGCATCAGGCTCGCTGGCCACCCCCAAGGGCACAACCCTGGGCGGCCTCAGGCAGAGCCTCCTCCTGAGACCCAGGAACAGTGCTCCCTCGGCAGGGTGGGACAGTGGCCTTGCTGCTGGATGGGTCCCCAAAGTGGGGCAACTCCCACTTCTCACCCCAGGCCCCTGAGGCATTGCCCCAGCTTCATGCCCTCCCCACAGCTGTAGGATGAGAGCAGGAATGCAGGACTGGTGGAGGCTCCGGGCCTGGGGGTGGGTCCTGCCGGCTGCTCAAGGGTTGGGGCAGCACAGTCGGCTGCCTAAGGGATGCAAGGCACAGGGGACATGGGGCACAGGGGTCCCATCATAGCCACTGCTCCCACAGTCATTCCTGCCACCACCGCTTGCAACTTACCGCTGCAACTAGCCACTCTGGACAGCTCGCCACTGCCATCATCACCACCCTTTTTTCCTAAAATGCTAAGGTGAACCTTAGATGGCTTTCCTAGATCACCATCATCACCATTCGTTTCTTTTTTTCACAATTTCTTTCTTCTTTTCTTTTTTCTTTCTTTGTGGTTTTTTTTTTTTTTTGGACAGGATCTTCCTCTTGTCGATGATGATGAGGGGATTCTTTTGAAGGAACTAGAATTGCTACACAGCATCTTTCTCAAATTATGTAATGCTACCATTCATTAAAAGAAGTAGTCTTATTGCTATGCACATCCATAAATTATAGGGATATAAATAATTTTAATACAAGGAACATTATTCTCAGAAATAGGATGTGAAGGAGTATGATATAGCGGCTGAGCCTGAGGGGTATATAAGTTGGTTCACTCTGTAGTGTACCTTTTACTAGCTTTGTATCTTTGCAAAAGTTGTTTTATCTCCATCTTTTTATCCTCTCCACCTGTAAGCATGAAAAGGGTGTTTATTTTACTGAGCTGATGTGAGAATTAAATAAAAATATGAAGTATAGAAAGCCCTTAATACAATTCTGAGTATAAAGTAAAATGATCATTTTTATGGCAGCATAGTGAGAATCCTGCCTCTGGAAACACTAAGGCACATAAAGAATGAGTGCCTATCAGAACTGTGGTACAGTGTGAATTAATGCAGAGCTTTAATGTATAGTCATACTTTGAAGTCCATTCTGAATCTTAGATATTACATTTATAATAATATAAAGCATAATAATTATCTAAACATAGAATTATAGGGTTAAAATTATATGATTACATCAACTGATGTAATTCAGTTTTTCCTTAGGGTTCTCTTTCCCGAACATTCCGTAATGTATTAGTTAGTAAAGTCTTCTTACATCTTCCATTACGATAAAACAAGAGAAGCATAATAGTAAAGGGCCATAGCCTCAATCAAATGAGGAAATCCTAATGGGAACCAAGAATGAGGGATTGAATAGCTGACGTTGAGTCTTTGATCGATCTCTCAGACCCCTGAATACTTGGATTGCACAGTTGACCTTATCCCATTGTTAAGGCACCTTCAGACCCTCCATTGCACATAGGTGGCCCCTGCAAACCCCTTGCCTGTGTGTATTCTGGAGGTGCCACTAAACTTGAGGGCAGCATCAGGAGACACATTTGAAAAAAACCTTTTACCCAGATTAAATTATTAAAAACTTTCAATTTCCTTTAACTTATTAGAGACATCCCTACCTGTAAAGAGGTGCAGATTACACTCTCTAGTCAACAGCTGTCATTCTGTCATATCATCAGATACCCAGGGCTGCTGCTCCTTGAGGTGTCCAGAGAACCACAGTGTTTTCCAGTATTGAAAGACCTGAAAGATCGCAGTGCCTTCATATCAACTGTGAGACATGAAGTAATTTTCCCAAATCTATGACATTAAGATATGGTGCAGTAAGGACCAGATTAAAGGTCTCCGGATTTACAACCATGTTCCCTCCATCTCCTTTACTCCTAAACACACTGACACACTCACTTCTGCAAACAGTTGTCTTGTCAGGTGGGAAATGAATGCTCTCACATGGCTCAAACTTGTGAACACATCACTGACCAGCACAGAGCTGGCTCACAATAGGGACCCAATTAAAGTGTTTTACATGCAACTGGATGAAGCCTTTCAAGTACTAAATTAAAACAATCCTTTAAAGAAGAAAATTATTTCAGAAGAGGACCTTCATACTGCATCTCTGACCAACGACTGATGATGCTATTGAACTCAGATGCTGATTGGTTCTCCAACACAAGATTACCCAATCCAGGAGCAAGGAAATCAGTAACTTCCTCCCTATAATTTGGAATGTGGGTGGAGGGGGTTCATAGTTCTCCCTGAGTAAGACTTGTCTACTCCTCTGGCCCCTGGTCCTGTCCTCTTCTCCAGCATGGTGTGTCTGAGGCTCCCTGGAGGCTCCTGCATGGCAGCTCTGACAGTGACACTGATCGTGCTGAGCTCCCCGCTGGCTTTGGCTGGGGACATCTGAAGTAAGTGCACACTGTGTGTGCTGAGCTCCTATGGAGTGGGGAAAATAGGGAGTTTTGTTAACATCGCGCCCAGGCCATGTCCCTTAAGAAATTGTGACGTTGTCTTCAGAGATTGCCCATCTTTATCATTGGATCCCAAATTATTTCCACCACAAAAGGAGCTTGGCTACTTGCCCTCTGCATGAGACTTGTGTAAGGGGCCTCCATATAGGTCATTTCTTTTTCAAATCTCCACCAATAAAAGCTTTGCATCACATGTCCTCAAGGTCTTTAGAGGATTTAGAAATAAGGATGCTAAAATAAATTCCCCATACAGCATATGTTGACTTATGTCAGACAAAAGGAAGTTTTTACTGAAAATTTTGTGGGAGTCAAAGGAATTCAAAGGGTCTCTCCTAGACAATCCTTTATTATGTCCGCCACAGGACCTGTGGTGTTGGCCCCTCTTCCTCATACGTGAGGATGGACCCAGTGGTCTCCCCATTATCTCCTTTCTTTTCTTTCTGAACTCCAATGTTTATAAAGCCTGTATCCCTGTAGTGTATGTAGGTTCTCTGACAGAAGTTATACTTAGTGCTCTTTCTTTCTCATGGGGAAAAAAATCCCTGGAACTGAAGCTGAGATCTTTAGTACTTGGAGTCACCTTACAGGTACAGAGCACTTATGAGGTATTCTTTGGTGCATAAAGAACTTAAGGCATCCTCTGAAAAACTGGCCCAGGTTCGTGTTTATTACGAATCTTTTTAACCTTTCTATACTTGTTTCTCCTACGTCTCCTACATTCTCTAATTACACATGACAGAAGAGATTTAACTAATGTAATACAAATTATATGAAATTCTATTTTTGTAAGTCAAAAGCAATCAAATATCAGAAATTTAATAATGTTCAAACTATATGCCCTGTGTGGGGTTACAGAGAGAATGTGGACACTTTTCACATCCCATAGGGCTGAAAGTCAATGGGCAAGTCCTGGGAACTCATTGTCTTACTGGGGTCTTGTCCTAAATTTCATAGGTTCACCCATCATGCCCTCAGCTTTCCTTAATTAGCCATGTCTGCTTACCTCTTCTCCAGTTTCTATTTTTCCCCAGCTATGGTGTCATCACTTCCAAAAATTTCTAAAGCTTGCACAGATCCTTAGCGCTATGAGATCCACTGAAAGAGATAATATTTTTCTTTTTGAGATAAGGCCTGGCTCTGTCACCCAGGCTGTAGCTCAGTGGTGCGATCGAGGCTCACTGCAACCTCTGCCTCCCACGCCCAAGCAATCCTCCCTCCTCAGCCTCCAGATTAGCTGGGAACACAGGCAGGCAACCACGCCCAGCTAATTTTTGTAATTTTGGTAGAGATGAGATTTTGCCATGTTGCCCAGGCTGGTCTTAAACTGCTGGACTCAAGCAATCCTCCTGCCTTAGCCTCCCAACATGCTAGGATTATAGATGTGAGCCACTGTGCCCAGGCAAAAGAGGTGACTCTTAATAAAAAGATTTCCTCTTTCTTAAATCACTGTTTCTTTTTCTGTGAATTCTTCTTCCAACTAGAAGAGGAGAAAGAAGTTTGCCTGTATTTCTCACCAGGAGGAAAAGGGGTCTAGTGTGAGATCAAAATGAAAGAGTGCTGGAGCTTGAGCCCCTTCTTGCTTTCCAGGATCCCCACAGTGATCAGTTCCCATACCCTCGTGTATTTGTGTAAACCACACTTATTTTTCTCAGCAGCTACTGTGTACTGGGCTCCACTCTAGGTTCAAATCATTCTATTTGATTAAGATAGAGAGGGTCCCGACTCTCAAGGAAGTTACACAACAGTGTAGGAGACAGACACTAACCCAATAAGCATTTAACAAAGAAGAAAATGTTAGAGAGTCATAGTGCACTGAAGAAAAGACATCAGGTGTGTGAAAAAGAGAGAAATGGATTCACCTACTTTAGTTTGTATGTTTAGGAAGCTCTACCTGAGAAAGTGACATTCAGCTGAGGCAACAAAATAAGTAGAGAGTCGTGAAGATCTAAGGGACGAAAGTTCCAGGGAGACCGAATCGAGGGAAAGCACTAATGTGGGAAATTATGTGGAGGGAGAGAAAGAAGGCTAGAGGGGCTGACGTATAGAAAGCAAGGAAATGGAGAGGCAGAAGATGAGGTAGGACACAGAAAGGAAGTCAGGAGTCTCATCATTATAGGCTCTGATGTACATGGTAAAAAATTGGAATTTTATTTTATTTTTATTTATTTTTAAATTTTATTTATTTATTTATTTTGAGACGGAGTTTCATTCTTGTTGGCCAGGCTGGAGTGCAATGGCGCAATCTCAGCTAACTGCAATCTCCGTCTCCCGGGTTCAAGTGATTCTCCTGCCTCAGCTTCCCAAGTAACAGGGATTACAGGCACCCACCACTATACCTGGCTAATTTTTTTGTATTTTTAGTATAGATGGGATATCACCATGTTGACCAGGCTGGTCTTGAACTCCTGACCTCAGATAATCTGTCTGCCTTGGCCTCCCAAAGTGCTGGGATTACAGGCGTGAGCCACCACGCCCGCACTGAATTTTATTTAAGTAGATATGAGAAGATACTGTATGGTTACAAGGAGAGTCAATTTATATTCAACTTTTTTTTGTGTGTGTGTGATAGCGTCTCACTCTGTTGCCCAGGCTAGATTGCAGTGGCACAATCTGGGCTCATCGCAACCTCTGCCTCCCAGGTGCAAGAAATTCTCCTGCCTCAGCCTCCCGAGTAGCTGGGACCACAGGTGCATGCCACCACAGTCGGCTACTTTTTGTATTTTTAGTAGGGATGGGGTTTCACTGTGTTAGCCAGGATGGTCTCGATCTCCTGACCTCGTGATCCGCCCGCCTCACCCTCCCAAAGTGCTGGGATTACAGGTGTGAGCCACTGCGCCCAGCTTATATTCAATTATTAAAATTAATTCTAGCTACTCTGTTGGGATTGGATTGTTGGGGTTCACAAGTGGTCAGGAAGACTATTTAGGAGCACAGCAGGGAATTCTCCAGGGAAAACAGGCTTGTGGCTTCATGGAGTGCATTAGTGATAAAGACGAAGTGAAAAAGATAAAGTGGACAGACTAGGCATGTATTTTTGCTTAGCTTGTTAATGAATTACTGTAAAGGGGGTAGAACAATCAAGTTTATTCCTGAGGATTTTGTTTTGACAAATAAGTGGGTGATAGTGTTGTTTACTGAGATAGGAAAAACTATGGGAGGAAATGACTTGAAGTGGATGATTGGAAATAAAAGTTTTGTTTAAATTTGAGATGATTTATTGACATTTAAGTGGAGCAATCAGAATTTCGGTGGCATTTAATAGACTCATGGTGAGGCCAGGGCTTCAGATATTTATGTTGGCGGCACCAATTCCTGTAGTGTGTTAAATTTCAGGGAGTGGAAGAGGATACATAGGGAGATGGATTGTGTGGAGAAAAAAGAAGAGGGCACAGGCCAGCAAAGGGGGCTGAGAAAGAGCCCAGGGATGTTGGAGGAAAACCAAGAGAACATAATGCGTGTGAGTCATGGAAAATAGATTATTTTCAAGGAGAAGGGAGAGGCCAATTGTGGTGAGTGCCACTAAGCGGAGGGGGAAGTGAGAATGTGACAGAGAAGCAAGTGCTGGGTTTGCTGGAGTTGATATTTGCAGTCAATGGAGTATCCAGGGAGGAAACTGGATTGGACCATTTGAAGAGCGAGTAGAAGTGAGGACGAGGTTAAGGTTGACTGTTTTGAGGAGAGCTTCAGGGAAGGACTGTGCTCTGGGTTCAGGAAGCCCCTGGATCTAAAGGAAAAGGCTAAAGAAGCTGAAGAGACGGAGGAGGACCTGTGAACCAGAGATACTCAGCCATTAGCAAGGAAATACTGGAGAGCCCCTGTGTGCCCTGGAGACTACTCATGCAAAACGTCACACAGCCACTATTTAACACAGCCAGTATTTCACACAGCCAATATTTATTAGTGACATGGAATATACCAGTTATTACTCTGGGTCGTGAGAATGGAGTGATAAATAAAATGAATCCGGCCGCCATCAGTATATGCCATGTAACATTTTGCAGTGACTGTGTACCAGGCCTATGAATTTCAGTAGGCAATTTCAATAATGATCCTGCTGTATCTGTGGTATTTGAAAACATATACATCTCTGGAATCTAAAATTGAGAGGTTATAAGTAAAACCCAGTATTACAAATTTAGTGCTGGAAATCAGATTGCAGTTTAAATCTGAGCATGTAGAAAGTCCCTTTCTTCTATGTCAGCAGATGCCTTTTGTGTGAGGTTTAGGTGTACTGCATTGTTAGATATAAACCAGTGTTTCTGCCCTATGTTTTCAGAATGACAATTCTTTATGAAACTCATAGAACAGAAGACAATTGCAAAATCATGATGAAGATACTAATTGCTTTAGAATTAAGGAATACAAAAAATAATGTGAGCTGCAGTTACAGGGATCATAAAAGTTAAAATGGGAATGCATTTGAGTGTTTATTATGTGATCAGTGCTAAGAAGAGTCATCATTTAATTTTACACTTAACAGTAATCCTGTGAGGATTATGCTATTATTAAATGCATTTGATAGATTACAAAAAGGCTTATGGTTGGTAAAAATTGACCCAAGTAGAAGAGGTCACCTTTTTATTCAGATTTTCTGATTGTAGAGTTTGAGAGTTGTTCCATCATTAGTGAGTAGCGACTATATTGTGTCTGAATTATTGACAGAATTTCTGATATTCATATGTACCAGGTTGTTTCTTAGAGTGGGGACAGAGATGCAAGAGCTGCTAGTTCCGATGTATAGGAGAAACTTTCATTCATTTTGCATTTATCATTTTAAGTTCTGTATGTCTATAATGGTCATGTGTTGAAGAACACAATGAAGTATTAAATCACTCCTTCTTCTGATGTTTGACTAGCAAGTTGGGCTAGAGTTACTAAATAAAATACAAGTTCCTAGTGAAATCTGAATTTCAGATACACAACCATAATTTATTGGAAGTCCAGATTTAACTGGGCATCCTCTGGTTTTATTTGCCAAATCTGTCAACCCTAAGTGGGAAACATGGACATGGATTACAGTGCTAACCATGCAAGCCACAGTGACAGCAACTGCACACGTTTACATTTTAACTTTCTCTCTGTAAAGAAAGTGCTTAGATAATTTAGGGATGAAAAGATAGACATTGTTTGATCCAGGATGCACACCACTCTGCCATCATTTCTAAAGGGCAAAGGGACATTTCCGCAGGTCTTGCTCACAGTCTGGGGACCTGCTCATTTTTTGAAACTGTCTGTATGAGAATGTCATTTTCTTGGTTTCTCCCTTTCTGAGGGGACTTGACTACAAAACCAAGAGTTCTGCCTCTGGCCAAGGCTGGAAATTTGATGCCTGCTAGTATTGTTGGGAGTGGAAGCCTGAAAGAAATGAGTTAGTTGGGGCATTAAACAGGAATAAAATAGCCGTGGTTGCGATTCATTACTACAGATAATTAGTGGACCAGTGGCAGAGAAATTAAGAAAAAAGATGATGTGAACAATAAATGATATGATTAGTGACTGCTTGGTAAGGCAAGGAAATCATTAAATCTTGGTTCTCATCAAGTTCATTTTCTGGAAAGATAGCACTGTATTGGGACCAGAATTCTACAAAACATTCTTTTTACATAGGACCAAGATTTTCAACAAATATTTTTCAATGCAATTCTCAGCTGCTCCATAACTAATAGTAGCTTGTTCAACACAGAGTTTTTCAGATGGTTCACACCTGTGGTTCTCACCCAGGGATAGTCCTCCACCCCTCCCTTCCCTCCCATCATCCTTGGGGAACGGTGGCAATGTTTGGAACAATTTTTGGTTGTCACAACAGGGGTTTCTTCTGATATTTAATGAGTAGAATCCAGGGACACTGCTAGAGAACCCACAACGTTCAGAACAGCCTCTGCCATCAACAAAGAATTATCTGGTCCAAAATGTCAATAGTGCTGAGGCTGAGAGCACTGGTTCACACTGTGCTCTTTCTGAAAATTCTAGACTCACGTCTGTTATACACTCACCACATAGTTCAGTTTTTTATGGTTTATTTTTGCTTGTTTCATTATAAAAAATCAGACAGTTGCATAAATTCAACCACTTTCTTGTTGAATCCATTTAGCCAATGCAAGCTCAATATTTTCATATTTATTTTTTGCCTTATGCAATATTTTTCAACATTTTCATGAGTTGTTGGTCATCACTATCTCTATTAACTTTCAACAACTTGCTCTTGTAAGTCACAAATAGTGATGCTGCTGAAATTATTTCTCACTAACATGCCTCAGATTTCTGTAGTGATTCTACATTTGATATTATTCACAATGTAAAATGCTTCCATTTATTCATTTCACTTTTACCCACAGGATTATTTTTAAGTTATTTTTCTCATTCTCACACTTCAAACATAAAGACAAAAACATCAAAAATATGTAAAGTGTTTTACACATGTGTATATTTTCACAATATATGTATGTATGTTTATATGTATTGAAACTACAGAAGCACATGTCACCAATAAGAGCTCTGAGACACCTTTGACCACTTACCCTTATCAGATGAGATTTGCCAAATGAGTTGTGGAAACAAGTTTTTTAAACTGAATTTCTGAGCTTTGTGTATTTAGAAATGCAAAGGAAGGTCTGTAGACATTTACAGGGATCATGGTTTTATTCTCCTTTAAACTCTTCGAAACTTCATCACTGTCTTTAGTTAAATCCAAAATCCTAACGCTACCCACGAGGCTTTCAATACCTGGCTTCTTGTGATTTCTCCAGGCTAATCTTTTATCCTCCTTCCCCTTAGCCTCTCTGCTTTAGTGAACTTTCTCCTAGTTTCTTGAAGAAGTTCATCAATTCAAGCTTTTGTACATGGGATTTCCTAAACCTGAAATGTGCCTCCCGTTTTGTCCATACAGACACAGGCTCCACTCTGCCCCCTGGCTCACACCTGCTTAACCTGTCAAGTCACATCTGAACTGTCATCTTCAGAGGGTCCTTCTCTGGCACCCTAATGTAATTGAGATCATCCTATTATTCTCTGCTCTAGAACTCCACACTTTTCGACATTTCTCATTCCTGTCAAAGCTCTTGTGTGTTTGGTTTTGGGCCATCACTTTCACTGCTCTTTAAGCTCCCCTAGCGGAGTGGAGAGGTCTGTTTTCCCGTGTTTGGATTCCTAGACGCAGCGCAGGCCAGGCACAAGGTCATCACTAAGGAAGTGTTCACAGGATGAACGCGGTGGGTGCTGTTTAAGGAACCTGTAAAGCCTGTGGGATGAGAGAAGGAGCAGAGAGTGTCTTCGGGGTGGAGGCTCCCAGAAGGAGGCAGCGAGGGCTGCGATGCTGGGCGGATCCTCCTCCAACTCCTGCTTGGAGTTCTCCAGAACAGGCTGGAGGCAGGGAGGGGGTCCCAAAAGCCTGGGGATCAGAAAGGGTTTTCCCCAATGGTCCCCCAGGCCCCCGTTCGCCTCAGGAAGTCGGAGGAAGAGCCCCTGGGCTGCTGGTGGTGGGCGTTGCGGGTGGAGCCGGTTAAGGTTCCCAGTGCCCGCGCCCCGCCCAGGGAGCCCCGGATGGCGGCGTCGCTGTCAGCGTCTTCTCAGGAGGCCGCCCGTGTGACCGGATCATTCGTGTCCCCACAGCACGTTTCTTGGAGCAGGCTAAGTCTGAGTGTCATTTCTTCAATGGGACGGAGCGGGTGCGGTTCCTGGAGAGATACTTCTATAACCAGGAGGAGTACGTGCGCTTCGACAGCGACGTGGGGGAGTACCGGGCGGTGACGGAGCTGGGGCGGCCTGATGCCGAGAACTGGAACAGCCAGAAGGACCTCCTGGAGCAAAAGCGGGGCCGGGTGGACAATTACTGCAGACACAACTACGGGGTTGTGGAGAGCTTCACAGTGCAGCGGCGAGGTGAGCATGGTGGCGGGGGGGCCTGGGTCCCTGTGAGCTGGGAATCTGAGTGTGTGTGTGTGTGTGTGTGTGTGTGTGTGTGTGTGTGTGTGTGTGTGACACAGAGAGAGAGCCATCTGTGAGCATTTAGAATCCTCTCAATCCTGAGCAAGGAGTTCTGAGGGCACAGGTGTGTGTGTAGAGTGTGGATTTGTCTGTGTCTGTGTGACTGTTGTGGGAGGGGAGGCAGGAGGCGGCTGCTTCTTATCCTTGGAGGCCTCTGTGGGGAGGTGACATGGGAGGTGGGTGCAGTGGGCTGGAGAGAGAGAAGACCTTGATTATCTCGGGTCCTTAGAGATGCAGGGAAGGGAAACGTAAGGGGTGTGTGGTTGGGGTGAAGGTTTAGGGGAGGAGAGCTGAGGGGTATGGAAGGTTTGGGATAATGTGAGGAGGCCAGTTCCAGACTGTCCCTGGCACACACCCTTCATGTAATCTCTGAAATAAAAGTGTGTGCTGTTTGTCTGTAAAAGCAATAGATTAATTTCTAGAGGAACTGAGTAGACCTCTTAGGCACCTCTGAAGCTTATTTAGGTCTAAATTTCTTACTAGTTTTTTGGTTTTTTAGTGTGTATATTTTTACATAGTAGAAATGACTGTGAAACTAACTTTTTGAATTAAAGTTTTCACACAGTTACTATTTTATTATAATGCAAATAGTTTTCTAGTAGTTACATATTATTCTTTTATATATAATAGTTGTGACACAACTCACCTCACTTTCTCCTTTGTTGACCTTTATTATAACATTCTCCAAAAATTGAAAATGTATGTTTCTGGTTAATTTTTAATTTATATTTTTTCATTTGTAATTCTTTTGAATTATTTTGACCTATTTATTGGCCAATTATAATTACTGCTCTAAGAATTCCCTATTGTATTTTGTAGGTAATGGACAATGATCTACTGTCTAATATCTCGAGGGCTTAGTATTTTTCTCAGTGACTTTGTGGGTTCTTTGTACTGTAAGATTATTAACACTTTATTGATATTTGATTCAGCATTTGCTCCAGTTTGTGGTTTGTATGTTGATTTTGAAAATTCTTTTCCATGTTAAGAATTTGAACATTTTTATTTAATAAAATGTATTGCAAAAATTTTATTAATGATTTACAATCCATCTTAAATCCACCATTTTGTGGTATTTTTGTCTCTAGGTTTCTCCTTACTTCTAAAAAATTGTATTTATTGAGAGTATGCTAGTGTCAGGGATTTTCCTGGGCATAAGCACCCCAAGTAACGAGTTCCAGATCCTGCCTTAATCCAAATGTGATTCTGGAAAGAAAAATCATTTTACAATAGGCCTGATAATAATTATGCTTGTGTTGCACAGGGGATACACTGAGCAGCTAAATGTAAATATAAGAACTTTAAAAACTAAAATGATGCTCCTAAATCCTTCTCTCTGCTTTAGGACTCATGCTTTACTAGGAACGTAAAAATTTGGAGAAGCATTTCTGTCTGTCCCACCTTCCCAGGGGTAGAACCATTTCTGTGGTGTCCTAAGGTGTGAGTGCATGGCGGTAGTATTCCTAAAAATTCATACTCGGTTTCCTCATGTACCCAACTCTGTCCCTTTGTCTATGCACATTGCTTTAAATCATATTTTTCTGTCGAGGTGTACAAGGAGGATAAATAGGTGCCAAGTGGAGCACCCAAGTGTGATGAGCCCCCTCACAGTGGAATGGAGTGAGAAGCTTTCTGACCTCATAAATTGAAGGCTATCTTCAGTCATTGTTTTATGTATTTTATGTAAATTAATCCTCATACAACCCCAAGAGGTAAATTAATATAATAATCCTTCATTGTAGGTGACAAAGTTGAGACACAGAAGAATCAACTCTTCCAGGATCAACCAGTAAAAGGCAGACCTTGGATTTGAACCAGGCAACCTGGCTCAGATATCAGTTTTAATTACTACACTCTGTACTTTCAAAGATTTGTAAACACTTTCACAATGCATGCCAGTTTCAAGCTATGAAGAAGCAAACACAATTTTTCACATCTCTCAAATTTAATGGGTCCTCACTATCAAGATTAAATTCCAGGCTGACGACACTGTAAGGCCACATGGCCAGCTGTGCTGGAGGCCTCGTCAAGGTCAGAGCCTGGGTTTGCAGAGAAGCAGACAAACAGCCAAACCAGGAGAATTACTCTGTCTTCCTGACTCATTCCCTCTACCATTTTTTCTCCTAGTCTCTCCTAAGGTGACTGTGTATCCTTCAAAGACCCAGCCCCTGCAGCACCACAGCCTCCTGGTCTGCTCTGTGAGTGGTTTCTATCCAGGCAGCATTGAAGTCAGGTGGTTCCGGAACGGCCAGGAAGAGAAGGCTGGGGTGGTGTCCACAGGCCTGATCCAGAATGGAGACTGGACCTTCCAGACCCTGGTGATGCTGGAAACAGTTCCTCGGAGTGGAGAGGTTTACACCTGCCAAGTGGAGCATCCAAGCGTAACGAGCCCTCTCACAGTGGAATGGAGTGAGCAGCTTTCTGACTTCATACATTTCTCACCCACCAAGAAGGGGACTGTGCTAATCCCTGAGTGTCAGGTTTCTCCTCTCCCACATCCTATTTTCATTTGCTCCATGTTCTCATCTCCATCAGTACAGGTCACTGGGGATAGCCCTGTAACAGTTTCTAGAAACACCCGTACCCCCTGTGGAATCAGTCATGCTTTTTTTTTTTAATCTCCCCATGATGTCACAGGTCAGGGTCACCCACTCTCCCCAGGCTCCAGGCCCTGCCTCTGGGTCTGAGACTGAGTTTCTGGTGCTGCTGCTCTGAGTTACTTGTTTTGATCTGGGAAGAGGAGAAGCGTAGGGGCCTACCTGACATGAGGGGAGTCCAATCTCAGCTCTGCCTTTTATTAGCTCTGCCAGTCTAGACAAACTACTTAGCCTCATTGAATCTCAGGCTTTCTGTGGATCAGATATTGAACTCGTGCCTTACATCAATGCTGTAATATTTGAATGAGTTCGATGTCTGCACCTTGTAGCTGTTCAGTGTGATTTGAAATCCTTTTTTTCTCCAGAAATGGCTAGTTATTTTAGCTCTTGTGGGGCAGCCTTCTTCCCCATTTTCAAAGCTCTGAATCTTAGAGTCTCAATTAAAGAGGTTCCATTTGGAATGAACATCACTAAACCTGGCTTCCTCTCTCAGGAGCACGGTCTGAATCTGCACAGAGCAAGATGCTGAATGGAGTCGGGGGCTTTGTGCTGGGCCTGCTCTTCCTTGGGGCCGGGCTGTTCATCTACTTCAGGAATCAGAAAGGTGAGGAGCCTTTGGTAGCTGGCTGTCTCCATAGGCTTTCCTGCAGGAAGAACTATGGCTTTGCTGAGGTTAGTTCTCAGTACATGAGTGGCCCTGAATAAAGCCCTTCTTTCCCCAAACGGCTCTACTGTCCTGCTAATCCAGAAATAGTGCATGGCTACTATGTCAAAGCATAATAGTTTGTGGCCTGCAGAGACGAGAGGAAGGTTAACAAGTAGGGGTCCTTTGGTTTGAGACCCTGGAGCAAATTAAGGAAGAGCCACTAAGGTTAATGGAATTACACTGGATCCTATGACAGACACTTCATGCTTCATGGGTCACATGTCTGTTTCTGCTCTTCTCTGCCCTGGTTGGTGTGGGTTGTGGTGTTAGAGAAATCTCAGGTGGGAGATCTGGGACTGGGACATTGTGTTGGAGGACAGATTTGCTTCAATATCTTTTAAGTGTGTATCGTTTCCTCTTTTTCCCAGGACACTCTGGACTTCAGCCAACAGGTAATACCTTTTAATCCTCTTTTAGACACAGATTTCGGTTTCTGTAGTGAGAGGTGAAGCCAGCTGGACTTCTGGGTTGGGTGGGGACTTGGAGAACTTTTCTGTCTTACAAGAGGTTTCTAAATGCACCAATGAGTGCTCTGTAAAAACACACCAATTGACATTCTGTGGCTAGCTAGATGTTTGTAAAATGGACCAATCAGCACTCTGTAAAATGGACCAATCAGCACTCTTTAAAATGGACCATTCAGCAGGACATGGGCGGGGACAAATAAGGGAATAAAAGCTGGCCACTCTAGCCAGCAGCGGCAACCTGCTCAGGTCCCTTTCCATGCTGTGGAAGCTTTGTTCTTTCGCTCTTCACAGTAAATCTTGTGCTCACTCTTTGGGTCTGTGCCAACTTTAAGAGCTATAACACTCACTCCAAGGGTCTGTGGCTTCATTCTTGAAGTCAGCCAGACCCTGAACCCACCAGAAGGAACAAACTCAGGACACACTAGAATGATGGTAGAGGTGATAAGGCATGAGACAGAAATAATAGGAAAGACTTTGGATCCAAATTTCTGATCAGGCAATTTACACCAAAATTCCTCCTCTCCACTTAGAAAAGGCCTGTGCTCTGGGGGACTATTGGCTCTGGGAGACTCGGGAACTTGTTTTTCTTCTTCCTGCAGTGCTCTCATCTCATCTGAGCCCTTGAAAGAGGGGAAAAGAAACTGTTAGTAGAGCCAGGTTGAAAACAACACTCTCCTCTGTCTTTTGCAGGATTCCTGAGCTGAAGTGCAGATGAGCACATTCAAGGAAGAACCTCTTGCTCCAGCTTTGCAGGATGAAAAGCTTTCCCGACTGGCTGTTACTCTTCCACCAGAGAGGGCTTTCTCAGGACCTGGTTGCTACTGGTTCAGCAACTGTAGAAAATATCCTCCCTTGTGGCTTCCTCAGCTCCTGCCCTTGGCCTGAAGTCCCAGCATTGATGGCAGCGCCTCATCCTCAACTTTTGTGCTCCTCTTTGCCTAAATCCTGTGGCCTCCTGTGCATCTGTACTCACCCTGTACCACAAACACATTACATTATTAAATGTTTCTCAAAGATGGAGTTAAATATCATCGGGTCCATTTGGCTCCAAAGACAAAAAATGAAAAGAAAAAGGGAAGGTTATTTCCCAATAGAATAATGATTTTCATGTATATGTCATGAGTATGTGAGGTAATGTATATGTTAAATAGCGTGATTTAGACATTCCACACTATAGGCATATATCAAAACTTCATGCTGTACAACATAAATGTACTATACAATTTTTACTTGTCAATTAAAAAAGTAATCCTAACGTTTAAAAAGGCAATGCATAAAAACCGAGAACAGACTATAACAACTGAAACAAACTGGGCAAACCTGAGATGAGAAACCAGCCAGCAAGTCGATCAGAACTCTTTCTTCCCCCCATCTACAATATTTTGTATTTATGACTGTAAATTAGTGTATAGTGTTTCACTCCAGAGACTTCAGTAATATAGTGTTATCAAAGGACTTGTAGAGATTTCAGAGAAAGACACGTTTAGAAGACGGAGCGTTCTCCATTATGTTCTATCTGAGAGTCAGTATGAAATGTCAAATCTAAAAGTACATAATTCAGAGGTCTATTTCAAAGCAATCATTTGAGCATAATTTCTCCACTGTCAGAGACGACTGTTATTTTATTTTCAAACAAATTAGAAGTTGTTTTTATGCATATCTTATTTTTAGTTACATGTTACTTGTGCATACATAGCAGTACAAGTACATATAAATCCTGTAAGAGTATAAATCCTATAGAAATATATTAAGCTGATAATTATGTCTGGTCTGTTTGATCACAGAATTGCAACAAACAGGCCTCATTTCCTAAGCTGAGGAAATGATTTTCTCATTTTATATGAGACTTGTGGTGTGGAATTGCAAGGTAGAACCAAAATGTGTGGAATGAATATTTCAATGAAGATGCCTTTTGCTGCTAATAGCAGGAAATCCCATCTACTGGGCTTTATTTTTCTTTAACCATTATCTCACATAGCTGATAGATCCAAGGCTGGGCATCTCCAGGGTTGCTCAACTCAGCAGGCCAGGGGCATCACCAGCGACCCAGGAACTTCATAGCTCATCTCTCTATCACACACAGTATGTCAGCTTTCCTGAGATGGTAGAGTGACCCATGCCACAGCTTTAAGTTTGTTATTCTTTCACAACAACTCCCAGAGGCAGGAAAAGGATACTCCTTTCTCCTGTGTGCCTTTATAAGGAGCAACTAAACTGTTTCCAGAGTGTTCCCAGTACCCACTTTCTCATACATTGGAATGACCGTGGGATCACACGGGCTCAGACAAGCCAGGATTCAACCTTTGCAGACTGGGCCTGACGCACATGGGAAGAAAAGGAGCAAAATCGTATATTTTTAAAAATAAAGACATGGTGGCGGGAGTAGCAGAAATTGATTTCAGGGTAGGGAAATGATAGATTGTGGTATTATCAGGTTGTAAGTATTTGAGTTAACTTCCAGACGAAGACGAGTAGATTCCTGATAGGCACCCTCAATTCAGGGTTTTGGGTCTTTATAGATATGTGTGTGTGTGTGTGTGTGTGTGTGTGTGTGTATGTATATATATGTATATATGTGTATATACACACACATATATACACATATAGAGAGTTATTAAATGTCAACCATTAATTCAATTACAATAAAACAAAAAAGCAGGCAAACAGGATTGTTTTTAGAACTCAAGTATGCTGACATGTTATTTTATAAGGTAAATATATTTTCCAGGGAAATTATTGAAAAAAAGTAGCATAATGAATGACTAGCTCTATAAGGTGCTAAAACATAGCATACATTTACTTTTAAAAATGCATTTGTTACTGATTTTTTTAAATTAAAAATGTTAGTAAAACAGAGTCTAGAATTAGAAACAGAAAGAGTTGATATTTAGTTTCATTTTTTGTAAGTTGTATTCCAAACTCATTTCTTTCACTAAATAGATCCTGGATAAATAAAACTTGAAACATGAAGAGAAAATATAAAATTACCAAGACAGATGTTATTTCTAATACTATCATCCTCATTATAATTATGTTTGAAGACAAAAAGACTTTCTAAACCCTTATGTGTTGCTGGTGGGAATATATGATTTTACAAATACCTGGTAATTTGGCAATTTCTTAAAAAGTTTAACATATGTTTGCCCTATGACCCAGCAATCTTATTCTTTGGAATCTGCCTAAGAGACATAAAAACGTATGTCCTTACAAAGATACATGTTCAAGGGTTCAGAACAGCCTTAGCCATAGTTGGCCAAAACAAAACAATTCAAATGTCCTTCAACTAGTAAATAGATAAACAAAATTCTACTACATCCAGGCAAGGCAATATCATTCAACAATAAAAGGGGGCAAAAATAGACTTATCTGGCAGGGGAGACACCATGAACATAAGTGTAGTTTTCATACCAAGGCAAGTTTCAACCCTTGCACTGTGGATGATGAGACATTACTTAATGGGTAGCATGCATGTAATTTGGGTGATGGATACTGCAGAAACACTGACTTCACCACTATGCAATCTATGCAGGTAACAGAACTACACTTGTACCTCACAAATTTACACAAATGGAAAAAGACAACATGAATAAAAAGGAATGAAAGAAGAGAAACAAAATGATGATACATACTACAAAACTGGTGAACTTCAATAATGTTAACTAAGTGAAGGAAATTGGACACAAAAGATTACATGTCATATGATTTCATTTACTTGAAATATCTAGAAAAGGTAAATTTATAGACACAAAAAGCAGATCATTGGGTGCCTAGGGTTTGGGGTCTCAGTGGGGCTTAAGTATAAACAGAGAAATTTTGGACATGACAGAAATGTTCTAAAACTGGATTGTTGTGATAATTGCACAAATCTATTAATTTACTCAAATCATTCAATTTTATATATACGATGAGTGAATTTTGTAGTATGAAAATTATGCTTTAGTAAACCTGTTAAAATAATTCTTTTTTAAAAAATGACTTTGTAAGCAAGATAAAATCCAGAAGACACAAATGAAAAAATATTTGAAGAAAATTACTGATTTCTTTGCATTAAGAAAATAACAAAATTAAAAGAAGTATATGACACTCAGGAAAAATTTTGATCACGAAAGGCAGACAATGGGCTAACTTCCTTATGAAAAATTGTTAACTAATCAATAAATAAATTCATGGAAATGCCATAGATAATTGGGCAAAGGATATAGACTCACTATAGAAGAGAATATTCTAATAGTCGATAAATATAAATATTTGCTCAAACTCACCAATGAACAGAAAAATCCAAATTCAAACTGCAATGCAATAAACTATTTCTCATACATCAAAATTGGCAAGTACAATAGATTGTTTTAAAATCAAGAATTTAGAAGATTCTAAGGGAATAGACTCATATTATTAGGATTTTGAGTTAAGGCAGTGTAGTAGTATCTATTAAAACTCAAAATACAATTGTTACATGCTGATGAAAACAACAAAAATCCCATTCTAAACATCGGCCTTAAAGAATAATCCTACGTGAGCCCAAGGAGACATAAAATTGGTCGCTTGTTGAGCCACGGTATGGAATAACAAAAACATTTCCAAATTCAAAAAGAAAAATTGATTACTTTGTCTTGATTACAAAAATTTTGTACCTCCTAAAAACTATGCAGTATGTGAAGTGACAGCACACTGCAGGATGACATTTGGTACTGTGTGGGGCACTGTGAGCATATATTGGTGTAACCCTGTGAGTAGTTGGGATAATACAGTATTTCCACTCTAGGTTGTTACAGTCTCGCTAAATTCGTCCTCCTATGTCCATGATGACATAAAAAAAATGTAACGGGAGAAAAGAAACATTCTCTACATTTAGATAGAAGAAAGATAAACTGTGGTATAGCCACAGAAAGGAATAATATTCAGGGCTTTAAGTAAATTATGTAGGACTATCAACATGGATTGGAAAAAAATCATAAACCATAATGCCAGTTAGGAGGTGGAAAATTACAAGAATTGTCACTGTTACTGTAAGAGCAAAAAGATATATAGACTAAACTAAATGGATAAACTGGAAAATAATCCTATGTTTAAAATTTTAACCAGCCGTGGATCAAAAAGTATAAAACTTCCAAATTCCAGAGATGAACGAATTCCACCTAGGTGAGCAGGGACAAGTGTCCACTCTTATTCTTTGGTCCATCTACTGAATCCTTAACATGGGCGGAAGATTGAGCCTGGCTGAGAAAGGGAGATTGTGAGGGAGTAAGGACAAACCAGCTGAGCTGTAAATGGGCCCGTGGGCTTGTGTGATGCATTACAATCTATGGAGGCCCCCTGAATAATATGTATCTACTTTACTCTGCCAGCTGATTCTCCTTCCAGAACTTTTTCTGACTTCATGCTGGTGCTGTGGGAACTAGGGAGGTAGATAGAAGACAACAAACATCTCTGTAGCTTCGTGCAAACAAAGATCAGGAAGGAAATCAAGATAGGAACAATCTTTCAACCATCTTGATAAGTTGGCATTTATAATTGACATAAATTGACAACATCTGATAACTACAGAATATTTATTTATTTACATTGCACAAAGATAATCCATGAAATAGAACAAATACTATGACTATAAAACTGGTCTCAATTACTTTCACAAGAATAAAATCATACAGAGTATATTCTCTGAAGAAAATCTTATCAAATTACAAATTAGTAAGATTGAGAAAACTGCCCAAATTTTTGGAAGTAAAATAATACATTTCTAAATAATCTGTGGCTTGTCAAAGAGGAAATCAGAAGGAAATTAGAAAATAATTTTAAATAAAATAATACTAAAATGAATTTTCAAAATTTTCGAGATGCAGCCAAGGCAGTCCTTAGAGAAAAATATTTAGTTTTAAATGCCTGTATTATAAAAGGATAAATATATAAAAATCAAAGGTGTGAAATTTTTTTTTTTTTTTTTGAGACGGAGTCTTGCTCTGTCACCCAGGCTGGAGTCCAGTGGCGCCATCTTGGCTCACTGCAAGCTCCGCCTCCCGGGTTCACGCCATTCTCCTGCCTCAGCCTTCTGAGCAGTTGGGACTAGAGGTGCCCACAGCCACGCCCGGCTAATTTTTTGTATTTTTAGTAGAGAAGGGGTTTCACCGTGTTAGCCAGGATGGTCTTGATCTCCTGACCTCGTGATCCGCCCGCCTCGGCCTCCCAAAGTGCTGGGATTACAGGCATAAGCGACTGCACCCGGCCAGGTGTGAGTTTTTAACTTAATAATAAAAAAAGCAAATTTAAGTTGAAAAAAGTAGAAGAAAAAAGCAAAGAGGTGAGGAAATCGATAACATTATTTTCTTGGTTTTGTTTTCTATTTGTTTATGATAAAGCATAATTGTGTTAGTCCATTCTTACATTGCCAGAAAGAAATACCTGAGGCTGGATAATTCATAAAGAAAAGAGGTTTAACTGGCTCAGGGTTTTGCAGGCTGTGTAGGAGGTGTGGTGCTGGCAATTGCTTCTGGTGAGGGCCTCAGGAAGCTAACAATCATGGGGGAAGGAAAGGGGGGCCCGGGTATCACACGGTGAGAGCAGGAGCACAGAGAAAGTGGGAAAGAGTCGCACTCCTTTAAACAACCAGATCTCATGTGAACTGAGTGAGAACTCACTCATTACAGCTGGGATGGCACCAAGCCATTGACGAAGGATCTCCCCCTCGCCCGACCAAAATACCTCTCACCAGGCCTCACCTCCAACAATGGAGGTTACATTTTAACATGACATTTGGAGGGGACAAACATCCAAACTATATCAATAACAATTGATTTAATGTATACTGACTTTGTAATCAGCAACATTATTTAAATTTACTTATTAAATCTATGAGCTTGTCTATTGTTTTTATTTTCTAAGTACCTGATTATGTCAACAGTAAATAATGACCATTTTACCTGGATGCAATTATTGTCTCTTTGATATATTTTTCTTGCCATTATCATTGGCTAACTCCTCTAGTACTCCAGATATGAAGGAGACAGTTTTAAATATTTCACTGCTGAGACTAATGTGTGCGATCGGGTAGCTATCATTTCTCAGGCTGAAGAAATATCTTTTTAACACAAGTTTGAAAACAGGTTTTTTAAAAATTAAGGCCAAGTGCTGAATTCTGTCAATCATATTTCATGACTCTATCCAGGTTGTTGCATGTGTATTCTCCTTCCTTCAGTTAGTGTAGTGAATCACACTAATGGATTCTCAAATGCTCAAACAACCTTGCATTTCTGGAATAAACTTCACTTGGTCATGATGTAGTAGCCATCTTTTATCTCACTGAATTCACTTGGCTAATATTTTCTTAAGAACTTGGCTCGTTAGAGTTATTGATCTCTTACTTCCTATTTGTTGTAAAGTTCCCTTCACGTCTTGAAGTAAAGTTTACACAGATCTCATCAAAGGTAACTGCAAGTGCTTTTCTTTTTTTCAAATATGTTTGACGTTTGTATAAAGTTAGTGTTGTTTGTTCCTTAAATATTTTAAAATAGTTACTGAAGCTAGATGAACCTGGGGTTTTGTCTTGGGAAAGCTTCATAGAATGGACTTACTTTCTCTATGAGATGTGGAATTCTTCCTATTTTGTGTTATTTGTCAGCTGCAGTACATTGTACATTTTGAATAATTTATTCATTACATGCACAGTACATTGTACATTTTGAATAATTTATTTATTACATGCACATTTATTTCTGTAAAGATGTTTATAATATTTAGTATGATTTCATGCTGATAAATCTGTAAAACTGTAACAAAAGGTATGAAATTTGTGTCACTGGAATCTTAGAGGGAGATGACAAATGGGTGATGCCCAAAGAGTGTTTGAAGGAAGACTGACTATTTTCCAAATTTGGACAAAGACTTCAATGTAAAAATTCAAGAATCTGTGCAAACCCAAACGAAAATAAATTCAAAGAAATTTATGCCAAAAAAATCTCGAAAGCAACAAGAGGGAAATGACGTCTCATGCACAGGAGAAAATAAATTAAATGACAGTGGATTGCTCCTTAGAAATCATGCAGACCAGACAGAACTGGCACAAAATATTTTAATGGCTGAAAGAAATGTTAACCTAGAATGTATATCCAGTAAAAATATTATTATAAAATGTTCTATCATAACATTCTTTTTTTTATTTTTTTCTTTTTCTTTCTTTTTTTTTTTGTTTTTTGTTTTTTAGATGGAGTCTTGCTCTGTCACCCAGGCTGGGGTAGTGGCACAACCACGGCTCACTGCAGCCTCTGCCTCCCAGGCTCATGTGATCCTCACACCTCAGCCTCCTGAGTAGCTGGGATTACGGACACACACCACCACGCCTGGCTAATTTTTTGTATTTTTGGCAGAAGACAGGGTTTTGCCATGTTGCCCAGGCTGGTCTCAAATTCCTGAGCTCATGGGATCCGCCTGCCTTGGCCTTCCAAAGTGCTGGGATTACAGGCGTGAGCCACCGCACCTGACCATGACATACTTAGAGGAAGGAAAATCAAGAGAATTTCATGCTAGCAGACGTATGTTAAAACAGGGGCTAAAGGAAGTGCTTGAACTGGAATAGAAATAATAATGAAAGAAATCTTGGACAATCGGGAAAAAAGTAAACAATAAATGAGTAAAAATATGGTTAGATACAACAGACTTCCTCAGTTTTGTAAATTAATTTGATGGTTGAGGCAAAAATTACAACATTGACAGATGTGGGTTTTGATGCAAGTAGAGAAAATAAAAAATATATATTACACATGCAGAAGTGGAAAGGGATAGAAAGGAGGTAAAGTTTCTACACTTTAGTCAAATTGGTAAAATGTCAGCACCAGTAGATTATGGTAAGTTATGTTAATAGATAGATAAATCACAAAAACTATACAATGAGATACACCGAAAAATGATTGATTTAAAAATGGAATTCTAAAAATTGCTTAAGGAACACATTGGAAAATAGGAAAAGAAACCAGAGAAGAAAAAACAAAGGAAACAAAAAAGAAAATAAAAAGCAGATGGCAGTCATAAGAGCTCACATATTAATAATTGCATTACATGTAAAGAGTGTAAAAAGACAAATGTCAGAGTGAAAAATAATGACTCTTCGATATGCTCCCTGTAAGAAACTTACTGCAAATATTACATGCCCATCTTCCCTTGGCTTCCCTGTGACTGAGGTGGCAAAAGGCTGGTGTGTCAACACTGCCCTGAGCGTGCACACACCCAGCCAGTCTGTGACAGCACTGGGGCTTTGCCCCAACTCCACTCTGAGAACAGAGTGGTCACCCGGGACCCGGGTGAGGCCAAGGGAGAGGCCAGAAAGTGGGAGCAGACACCCCCAAGCCTGCATGGACAGGGGGGCCTTCTCAGCCTTGAGGGCGTGGAGTGTAGAGAGGCCTGGATCCTGCTGCCTGCGGGGAGGGCCAGGAGTGCGGGGCTTCCAACCCATTCCCCGGAGCCTGCAGGTAGCCCCTGTCACACCTTCTGGCAGCCTGAGGTGCGCAGATCCCGCGGTGGGCCCAGGCAGGCATGTGGGGCAAAGATGTCTCTGCAAGTTGTTCTCCTAGCACTCAGGGTGCCCGGGGCTCCCTCTCACCTGGATGGGGTGGGGGAGGCACCTTGGGGAACAGATCACAGCCCGGGCCTGGCTGTCAGGCATATCAGGCTGGGTCGCCACCCGCGGGGACAAAACCCTGGAAGGCCTCAGGCACAGCCTCTTCCTGAGGCGCAGGAACTGGGAGCCCTTGGCAGGGTGCGACAGTGGCCTTGCCACTGGCCGGGTCCTCAAAGTGAGGCCACTCCCACGTCCCACCCCGGGCCACTGAAGGGTGGCCCCAGCTCCATGCCCTCCCCACAACTGCAGGGTGAGAGCGGCAACGCAGGAGTGGCTAAGGCTCTGGGCCTGGGGGCGGTCCCGCCGGCTGCTTAAGGGTCCGGGCAGTGCAGTCAGCTGCCTCAGTGACGCGAGGCACAGGGGACATGGGGCACAAGGGTCCCACCACGGCCACTGCTCCCGCAGTGTTTCCTGCCCCCACCGCTTGCAACTTCCCGCTGCAGCCGGCCACCCTGGACAGCTCGCCACTGCCAGCATCACCACCCTTTTATCCTGAAATACTAAGGTGAACTTTAGCTGGCTTTCCTAGATTACTATCTTCACAATTAGTTTCTTTTTTTCACAATTTGTTTCTTCTTTTCCTTTCTTTTTCTTTTCTCCTTCTTTCTGAAGGAGTATGATCTAGTGGCTGAGCTTGAGGGGTATATAATTTGGTTCAATCTATAGTGTACCATTTACTAGTGTATCTTTGCAAAAGTTGTTTTATCTCCATCGTTTTAGTCTCTCCACCTGTAAGCATGAAAAGGGTGTTTATTTTACTGAGCTGATGTGAGAATTAAATAAAAATATGAAGTATAGAAAGCTTTTAGTACAATTCTGAGTACAAAGTAAAATGCTCATTTTTATTGCAGCATGGTGAGAATCCTGCTTCTGGAAACACTAAGGCACATAAGGAAGGAGTGCCTATCAGAACTGTGGTACAGTGTGAATTAATGCAGAGATTTATGTGTATAGTTGTACTTTGAAGTCCATTCTGAATCTTCGGTGTCACATTTATATTAATATAAAGCATAATAATTATCTAAATGTAGAATTATATGTTTAAAATTACATCAAATGATGTAATTCATAGTTTTTCCCTAGAATTCTCTTTCCTGAACATTCTGTAATGTATTAGCACAGTCTTCTTATATCTTCCCTTATGATAAAACAAAAGAAGTATAATAGTAAAGGGCCATAGCCTCAATCAAATGAGGAAACCCTAATGGGAACCAGGAATGAGAGATTGAACACTCTTCACATAAAATATTAATTATTTTAAAATGGAGTTGTTCTGTCAACAGCTGACTTTGAGTCCTTGATCGATCTCTCAGACCCCTGAATACTTTGATTGCACAGTTGACCTTATCACATTGTTAGGGTAAGTGCTATACAAAGGCACCTTCAGACCCTCCATTGCACATAGGTGGCCACCGCAAGCCCCTTGCCTGTGTGTGTTCTGGAGGTGCCGCTGAACTTGGGGGCAGCATCAGAAGACACGCTTGAAAAAAAAACTTTTTACTCAGATTAAATTATTAACAAAATTCCCATTTCCTTTAACTTACTAAAGACATCCCTACCTGGAAATAGGTACAGAATACACTCTTCAGTCAACAACTGTCATTCTGTCATATCATCAGATACCCAGGGGCTGTTGCTACTTGAGGCGTCCACAGAATCATAGCATTTTCCAGTATTGAAAGACCTGAAAGATCACAGTGCCTTCATATCAACTGTGAGACATGAAGTAATTTTCCCAAATCTACGACATTAACATATGGTGCAATAAGGACCAGATTAAAGGTGTCCTGATTTTCAACCATGTTCCCTCCATCTCATTTACTCCTAAACACAGTCACTGCTGCAAATACTTCTGTTGTCAGGTGGGAAATGAGTGCTCTTACAAGGCTCAGACTTGTGAACACATCACTGACCAGCACAGAGCTGGCTCACAATAAGGACCCAGTTAAAGTGTTTTACATGCAACTTGGTCAAACCTTCCAAGTACTAAATAAAAACAATCATTTAAAGAAAGAAACTGTTTCAGAAGAGGACCTTCATATTGCATCTCTGAGGAGCAACTGATGATAATATTGAACTCAGATGCTGATTGGTTCTCCAACATGAGATTACCCAATCCAGGAGCAAAGAACTTAGTAACTTACTCCCTATGTTTGGGATGTGAGTAGAGGGAGGTCATAGTTCCCTGTGAATGTGAGACTTGCCTGCTATCCTGGCCCCTGGTCCTGTCCTGTTCTGAGGCTCCCTGGAGGCTCCTGCATGGCAGCCCTGACAGTGACACTGATGGTGCTGAGCTCCCCACTGGCTTTGGCTGGGGACACCCGATGTAAGCGCACATTGTGGTTGCTGAGCTACTATAAGGTGGGTAAAGTAGGGAGCTAAATTTGTCACTGTGCCCAGGCCATGTCCCTTAAGAATATGTGACGTTTTCAACAGGGATTGCCCATCTTTATCATGTGGATCCCAAATGATTTCCTCCACAAAAGAAGCTTCACTACTTGCCCTCTCCATGAGACTTGTGTAAAGGGCCTCTGTACAGGCCATTTCTTCTCAAATCTCCAACAATAAAACCTTTGCACCACATGTCCTCAGGGTCTTCAGAGGATTTGGAAATAAGGATGCTAAAATAAGTTCCTCATACAGCAATTCCCTTTATTATGTTGACTTACGTCGGACAAAAGGAGGTTTTTACTGAAAATTTTGTGGGAGTCAAGGGAATTCAAAGGGTTTCTCCTAGATGATCCTGTGTTGTGTCCTCTACAGGAACTTTGGTGCTGGCCCCTCTTCCTCATATGTGAGGATGGACCCAGTGGCCTCCCCATTATCTCCTTTCTTTTCTTTCTGAACTCCCATCTTTATAAAGCCTGTATCCCTGTAGCGTATGTAGGTTCTCTGACAAAAGTTATACTTAGTGCTCTTTCTTTCTTATGGGGAAAAATCCCTGGAGCTGAAGCTGAGATCTTTAGTATTTGGCATCACCCTATAGACAAAGAATATCCATGGGGTGTTCTTTGGTGCCTAAAGAACTTAAGGCATCCTCTGAAAACCTGGTCCAGGTTAGTGTTTATTATGAATCTCTTTTAACCTTTCTATACTAACTTCTCCTACATGCTCTAACTAGACTCCACAAGAAGAGATTCAATGAATGTAGGATAAATTATATGAAATTCTATTTTTGTAAGTCAAAAATAGTCAGATATCAGAAATTTGCTAAGGTTCAAACGATATACTCTGGGTGGAGTTACCAAGAAAATGTGGACAATGTTCACCTCTCATAGGGCTGAAAGTCAATGAGCAAGTCTTGGAAACTCATTGTCTTGCTTGTGTCTTGTCCTAAATTTCATAGCTCCACCTATCATGCCCTCGGCTTTTCTTAATTAGCCATGTCTGCTTACCTCTTCCTCCAGTTTCTTTCTATTTTTCCCCAGTTATGTTGTCATTCTTCCCTGAAATCCTTAAAGCTTGCACAGACCCAGAGCACTATGAGGTTTTTCACAAGAGATAATTTCTTCTTTTTTTGAGACAGAGCCTGGCTCTATCACCCAGGCTGTAGTGCAATGGTGTGATAGAGGTTCACTGCAACCTCTGCCACCAAAGCTCAAGTGAGCCTCCCTCCTCAGCCTCCAGAGTAGCTGAGACTACAGGCAGGCAACCACACTCAGCTAATTATTGTAATTTTGGTAGAGACTGCATTTTGCCATATTGCCCAGGCTGGTCTTAAACTCCTGGGCTCAAGTGATCCTCCTGCCTCCCAACATGCTAGGATTACAGATATGAGCCACCGTGCCCAGCCGAAAAGAGATGAATTTTAATAAAAAAACTTTTTTTCTTAAAACTACTATTTCCTTGGCCAGGCACAGTGGCTCACGCCTGTAATCCCAGCACTTTGGGAGGCCGAGGTGGGCAGATCACGAGGCCAGGTGATTGAGACCATCCTGGCCAACATGGTGAAACCCATCTTTCCTAAAAATAAAAAAATTAGCTCAGCTACTTGGGAGGCTGAGGCAGGAGAATCGCTTGAACCTGGGAGGTAGAGGTTGCAGTGAGCCTAGATCATGCCACTGCACTCTAGCCTGGCCACAGAGCTAGACTCAATCCCAAAAATAAAAAAAAAGAAAAAAAGTACTGTTTCCTTATCTGTGAATTCTTCTTCCAACTAGAAGGAGGAGAAAGAAGAAATTTGCCTGTATTTCTCACAGGGAAGAGAAGCGGTCTAGTGTGACCTCAAAATGAAAGAGTGCTGGAGCTTGAGCCCCTTCCTGCTTTCCAGGATCCACAAAGTGATCAGTTCCTAGAACACTGGTTTATTCATATAAACCAGTTATTTTTATCAGCAGCTACTTTGTACTGGGCTCCCTTCTACGTTCAAATCATTCTATTTGAGTAAGATAGAGTGGGTTGCTCCCTACTCATGGAAGATACACAGTCATAGAGGAGATAGACAATAACCCAATAATCATTTAACAAAGAAGAAAATCTCAGAGAGTCATCGTGCACTGAAGAAAAGACCTCAGGTTTGTCGAAAGAGAGAATTGGATCCACTCAACTTCTTTGGTTCATATGCTTAGACAGCTCTACCTGAGAAAGTGACATTCAGCTGAGACAACAAAATAAGTAGAGAGCCATGTGAAGATGTAAGGCTCGAATGTTCCAGAGAGACACAATAGGGGGAAAACCCTGGTGTGGGAAGTTATATGCCGGGACAGAACGAAGGCTAGAGGGGCTGACGTATAGGAAGCAAAGAAGTGGAGAGGCAGTAGATGAGGTAGGATGCAGAGAGGAAGCCAGGAGCCTCATTATATTAGGCCCTAATATTCATAGTAAGAAATTTTAATTTTATTTAAACAGATATGAGAAGCTACTGGATGGTTACAAGGAGAGTCAGTTTATACTCAATTTTTTTTATTTTTTTATTATTACACTTTAGGTTTTAGGGTACATGTGCACAATGTGCAGGTTTGTTACATATGTATCCATGTGCTGTGTTGGTTTGCTGCTAATTCTAGCTACTCTGTGGGGGATTGGATTGCTGGGGTTCACAAGTGGTCAGGAAGCACAGCAGGGAATCCTCAGGGAAAACAGCTCATGGCTTCCTGGTGTGCATTAGTGATAAAGACAGTGAGAAACATGAAGTAGACAGACTTGACATGTATTTTACTCAGCTAGTTAATGGATTACTGTAAAGGGGATAGAACAATCAAGTTTATTCCTAAGGATTTTTGTCTTGATAAATAAGTGGATGGTGGTGTTGTTTATTGAGATAGGGAAAATTGTGGGAGGCAATTGTTTGAAGTGGGTGGTTGGAAATGATTTATTGACATTTATGTGGAACGATCAGAAGGTCAATGGAATTTAAGAGACTCGCAGTGAGTCCGAGGCTGGAGGTGTTTATGTTGACGGCATCAATACGTGTACTCAGTTAAATTCCAGGGAGTGGAAGAGGATACATAGGGCAATAGCTTATGTGTACAAAAAAGAAGAAGGCACAGGCCAGCAAAGGGGACTGAGAGGGAGCCCCAGGGATGCTGGAGAAAATCCAAAAGAACACAATGGGTGTAAGTCAAGAAAAACAGATTTTTTTCAAGAAGAAGGGAGAAGCCAATGAGTATCACTAAGTGAGTGAAGTGAGAATGTGAGAGAGAAGCAAGTGCTGGGTTTGCTGGGGTTGATATTTGCAGTCAGTGGAGTATCCAGGATGGAAAATGGATTGGACCATTTGAAGAGCAAGTAGAAGAAGTGAGGACGAGGTTAAGGTTGACTGTTTTGAGTAGAGAGCTTCAGGGAAGGACTGTGCTCTGGGTTCAGGAAGCCAGCTGGATCTAAAGGAAAAGGCTAAAGAGGCTGAAGAGAAGCAGGAGGACCTGTGAACCAGAGATGCTCAGTCATTACTGGCAAGGAAACACTAGAGGGTCCCTGTGTGCAGTGGTGACTGCTCATGCAAAACGTCACACAGCCAATATTTCATACAACCCATATTTATTAGTGACTTAGAATTTACTATTTATTAATCTAGGTCATGAAAATGGAGTGATGAATAAAATGAATCTGGTCTCCATCAGTATATGCCATACAACATTTTGCAGTGACTGTGTACCAGGCCTATGAATTTCAGTATGCAATTTCAATAATGATCCTATTGTATCTGTGGTGTTTAAAAGCATATACATCTCGGGAATCTAAAATTGAGAAGATATAAGTAAAACCCAGTATCCCAAATATAGTGCTAGAAATCAGATTGTAATTTAAATCTGAGCACGTAGAAAGTCGCTTTCTGCTATGTCAGCAGATGCCTTTTGTGTGAGGTTTGTTTAGGTATACTGCATTATTAGACATAAGCTAGTGTTTCTGCCCTATGTTTTCAGAATGAAAATTCTTTGTGAAACTAATAGAAGAATAGAAGACAATTGCAAAATCATGATGAGGATACTAATTGCTTTAGAATCAAGGAATAGGAAAAATAATGTGAGCTGCAGTTAAAGGGATCATAAAAATTAAAATGGAAATATATTTGAGTGTTTATTATGTGGTCAGTGCTAAGAAGAGTCATTATTTAATTTTACACCTAAAAATAATCCTATGATGATGATGCTATTATTAAATGCATTTGATAGATTACAAAAAGGCTTATGGTTGGTAAAAACTGATCCAAGCAGAAGAGATCATGTTTCCATTCAGATTTTCTGATTCTAGAGATTGAGAGTCTGTCCATCATTAGTGAGTAGCGACCAGACTGTGTCTGAATTACTGACAGAATTCCTGATATTCATATGTACCAGGTTGTTTCTTGAAGTGGGAGCAGAGATGCAAGGGCTACTAGTTCCAATGTATAGGAGAAACTTTCATTCATTTTGCATTTATCATTTTAAAAGTTCTATACGTCTATCCTGGGAATGTGTTGAAGAACACAAGGAAGTATTAAATCACTCCTTGTTCTAAGGGTTGACTACCAAGTTGGCCTGGGGTTGCCAAATAAAATGCAGATTCCTAGTTAAACCTGAATTTCAGTTACACACCGTAATTTACTGAAAATTCAAATTTAAGTGGGCATCCTCTGGTTTTATTTGCAAAACCTTTGAACCCTAACTGGGACACGTGAGCATGGATTACAGTGCTAGCCACAGAAGTCACAGTGACAATGACTTCACACATTTTTATTTTTCAACCTTCTCTCTGGAAAGAAAGTGCTTAGATAATTTAAGAATAAAAAGACAGACATTTTTTATCCAGAGCATCATTTCTAAAGGTCAAAGGAAGCTTTGTGAAGGTCGTACTCAAAGTCTGGGGACCTGCTCATTTTTTGTAAACTGTCTGAATGAGAATGTCATTTTTTTGGTTTCTCCCTTTCTAAGGGGACTTGACTACAAAACCAAGCGTTCTACCTCTGGCCAAGGCTGGAAATTTGATGCCTGCTAGTATTGTTAGGAGTGGAAGACTGAAAGAAATGAGTTAGTTGGGGCATTAAATGGGAATAAAATGGCTGTGGTTGTGATGCATTACTACAGATAATTAGTGGACCAGTGGCACAGAAAGTAAGAAAGAAGATGCTATGTAAGATAAATGATATGATTTGGTGAATGATTTTTAAGTCAAGGAAATCAGTAAATCTTGGTTCTCAGCAAGTTCATTTTCTGGAAACATAGCACTAAATAGGGACCAGAATTCTACAACACTTTCATTTTATGTAGGACCAAGATTTTCAACAGATATTTTTCAAAGTAATTCTCAGCTGCTCCATAACTAATAGTGGCTTGTTCAATGCAGATTTTTTTCAGATGGTTTACACCCATGGTTCTTACCCAGGGATAATTCACCACCCCTCCATTCCCTGCCATCACCCTTGGGGAACGTGTGGCAATGTTTGGAGGAATTTTTGGTTGTCACAACAGGGATTTCTTCTGATATTTAATGAGCAGATGCCAACGACACTTCTAGAGAAACTTCAATGTACACAACATCCTCCATCACCAACAAAGAATTATCTGGTCCAAAATGTAAATAGTGCTGAGGCTGAGAGCACTGGTTTATACTGTGCTCTTTCTGAAAAGTCTAGACTCACATCTTTTTTTTTTTTTTTTGAGACGGAGTCTCACTCTATCATCCAGGCTGGAGTGCAGTGGCGCGATCTCGGCTCACTGCAAGCTCCGCCTCCTGGGTTCATACCATTCTCCTGCCTCAGCCTCCCAAGTAGCTGGGACTACAGGTACCCACCACCATGCCTGGCTAATTTTTTGTATTTTTAGTAGAGATGGGTTTTCACCATGTTATGCAGGATAGTCTCGATCTTTTGACCTTGTAATCCACCTGCCTCAGCCTCCCAAAGTGCTAGGATTACAGGCATGAGCCACCGCACCAGTCTAGACTCACATCTTTTATACACTCACCACCCAATTCACTTCTTTATGGTTCATTTTTGCTTGTTCCATTATAAAAAACTAGACTGTTGCATAAATTCAACCACTTTCATGTTGAATCCATTTAGTGTAGGGAGCCGGGGGCCAGAGAATCGTGACCAACTCAGCATTCCTCTTAGGCTATATGATCAAACAGCAAACTGTTTATCATGAATACAGAATAGGGGCAAACTCTCCTCTGTGCTGGCTGCCAGAAGGTTTGCTGAGGGCAATCACTCACTGGCGCCGGGCTCCTTGAGGTTATCTACTGGGACATTTAGAGCCTATTGTTCAAGGAATGCAGTCTTGCAAGGCTGCTCTGGAGCAAGCAGCAGACGCACAACCATCCCCTTCTCGCTATCTCTTTTCAATAAATATGAAGAGAGCTCAAAGTTCATGGCCCTTGTTCACTAAGAGGAAGGTGCCCCTGACCCCTTCTTCCAAATATACTCTTTTGTCTTTATTCCTGAGTTCGTCCTCCCTTGTTCAGTCCAACAGGGTCCTCGGCATAGTGACGTTCAAATAGCAACAGGGTGATGCCCTAGTGGTTTCCAAACACAGGGACACGAGGACGTGAACAAAGAAGGTCTGCTGGAGCAGAGGAACTGAAATTAACACGATGAATGGGGACCGCAGGATGAGTGTGCTGGCAGCAGATATAATGTCAGTGCCCTAAAGAGGTACTGGGAGCAATATAAGGTCAGCACTCTAAAGAAGTATTGGGAACGGGAAGTTTTCTGAATCAGGGTAACATGGGGCAAATATTTTCTATTGAAGAAAAACATTATGTGCAGTTGCTTAAAGTTTTTTGAAACAATCTGGTGCTCAGGTTAGATCTCAGACATTAACTAACATGCTGCAGGAGGTTATTACGCATAACCCATGGTTCCCACAGACAGGCACTCTTGATATGGAAAATTGGGAAAGAGCAGAAGGAGTAAAACAGGCTCATCAAAAAGGTCTCAAAGTTAATCCTTCTGTTTTCTCCACTTGGAGTTTAGTCCATACTGTCCTTCTGCCATTATCTCCTTCTTATACTGCTGGACAGCAGGAGTGATGTTCTGAGTCTAAAAATCTGAAAGAATCTGTTATCCCACCCACAGCTCCAATTGAAAATAAAAAACAGGAGAGGGAGGATAAAACTTGGCCTATACCGCCTCCTCCAATAGCAGAAACCTCTGTACTGCCTCCTTCAATAGCAGAAATAGAGACCCCAATACAGAAAATTTCACACTCTGCTGCTATAGCTGGGAGCCCTTAGGACCTTGCACTTTTCTTATTTCTGTAAGGCCTGATCCAAATAATCCATAGCAGCTTATTCATGAACACACTCCACTAGAGTTTAAGTTGTTGAAGGAATTAAAACGAGTGTGGTAAACAAAGGCGTACAGAGCCCATTCACTTTAGGATTGCTAGAATCTGTGTTTGGTGCTGTGTGCCTTCTACCCTTTGATGTAAAGCATTTGGCTCACACGTGTTTGTCTCCCAGTGCATACCTGACATAGAATTTAAATTGGCAAGAAATGTGTGCAGACCAGTCTAGACAGAATTGTGTTACTGGACACAGAGACATTACAGAGGACATGCTCTTAGGTAATGGCCCTTATTCAGACCTGGAACATCAAATGGCACTCCCAAATGCCAGCAGTGTGCACAGGCTGCTAAATGCGATTGGGCCACAATTCCAGAAGAGGGAGTCCCAGTACAATCGTTTTTACATATCACGCAAGGGTCGCAGGAAGCTTATGCACAATTTCTTGCATGATTACAAGAGGCAGTGAAGCATCAGATTCCTCATACCACTGCTGCAGAAATGCTAACCTTAACTCTAGCTTTTGAGAATGCAAACACAGATTGTAAATGTGCATTGGCACCTGTGAGGTGTACAAATAACTTGGGAAATTTTCTCAGAGCTTGTCAAGATGTGGGAACTGAGCTTCCTCGCTCTACAATATTAGCACAGGCAACGGCTAACTCAGCAGTCGACAAATCTAAAAGGAGCCAAGGTCAAACCCTAAAATGGGAAAATGTTATAATTGTGGAAAAACTGGACATTTTAAAAAGGAATGCAGTCAGATCTCAGGACAGAAAGGACCCTACAATGCAGTGCCCCACTCAGCGGAAAAAACACCAGGACTTTGTCCTCGCTGTAACAAAGGAAATCATTGGGCTAATCAGTGCCACTCAAAATTTCATCAAAATAGCACCCCTGTGTCGGGAAACTAGAAGGGGGCCTGGACCCATGCCCCTCAAACAATGAGGGCATTTCCAGTTCAGACCACAGTCCCACTTCAGGGATGGGTCCCAGGAGAAACATTGATTCCTGGTGTTCCTCACCCCAGGAACACCAGGAAGCACAGGATTAGATCTCCCCGCCAGAGAAAGAACTACATTAGTTGGAGGAGACAAACCTACCAAAGTTCCCAGTAGCATTTGGGGACCTTTACCAACAGGCTACATAGGACCAATTTTATGCCCTTAACTTGCAAGGCATGGCTGTAGTCCCTGGAGTAGTTGACTCCGATTATGAAGTAGAAATTCAAGTAGTTTTAATGTCAAAAGATCTTTGGGTTTCTGAACTGGGAGAATATATTGCTCAATTGTTGCTTATTCCCTGTAAATTACATCCTTCTCCACGAAAGGAGAAATGAGGAAATAAAGGGTTTGGGAGCACAACTACATGGGAAATCTATCTATCCCAGCCCAGCCTCTAATAGACCCACCTGTGTAGTACAAATTAAAGGAAAGAAATTTTATGGGCTTATATGGGCTCCTGTATCCACAGGAGCTGATGTGTCGGTAATATCCAGTAAGGACTGGCCCCCAGTATGGTCTCTCAGACTAATCTCCACATCCCTAGTGGGAGTAGGAGCAGCTAAAAGTGTTCAACAGAGTGCTGAGATTTTACCTTGTCTTGGTCTGAATGGACAGTCATGTACTTTTCAGCCTTATGTTGCAAATATAGCAATCAATTTATGGGATTGAGACTAACTTACAGCATGGAATATGAGACTTACAAATGAAAACTTTGATAACCCAGGATTTAAAATGTTGAAGGACATGGGATATCAGAGTGGGAAAGGTTTAGGGAAATTCCTACGAGGAAAACTTAACCCGATATCAATAACTGGAAAAACAGATAGAAAAGGGCTAGTACGTCAGGATTTCTGGTGGGGTCATTCATATTTCTCCTCCACCCTCTGCCTTACCATTAGAATGGCCAGTGAAAAACCCATATGAGTGGATCAATGGCCCTTATCTCAGGAGAAGCTGTGCAACTTCAGCAGCTAGTATAAGAATAATTGGACATAGGACATATAGAGGAGTCAGTTAGCCCCCAGAATTCACCAGTGTTTGTTGCTCCAAAAAAGTCCGGAAGATGGTGACTGACTGCTGCATGATTGGAGAGCTACTAATGCACAATTTAAACCAGTGGGTCCGTTACAGCAACATGTGCCAACCCCAGTGGTCATTCCTAGAGATTGGCCTCTTGTAATAATAGATCTTAAGAATTGATTCTTCACTATACCATTACACGAGAGGATAAGCCTCGATTTGCCTTCTCTGTGCCTTCTATTAATCAAAGAGAACCTGTTTCTTGCTATCAGTGGAGAGTTTTACCCCAAGGCATGCTTAACAGTCCTACGCTATGTCAGCATTTTGTAGGACAGGCATTAAAGGAGCCTCAAAATATGTTTCCTACTGCTTACATCATTCATTTTATGGATGACATTCTTTTGGCCGCTCCTACAGATTGAATCTTACATCAGTTATTCTGAGAAACAAAGCAGGCTTTAACTAAATGGAATCTCAAAATAGCTCCAGAAAAGGTACAAACAACTTCACCATACCGTTACTTAGACAATATTTTTACTGAAAGAAGTGTACGGCCTCAAAAGTAGTTCTCCATAAAGACAGGTTACAGACTTTAGGCTGGCCTCGGTGGCTCACGCCTGTAATCCCAGCACTTTGGGAGGCTGAGGCAGGGAGATCATGAGGTCAGGAGATCGAGGTCATCCTGGCGAAAACGGTGAAACCCTGTCTCTACTAAAAATACAAAAAAAAATTAGCCGGAAGCAGTGGCACGCGCCTGTAGTCCCAGCTACTTCGGAGGCTGAGGCTGGAGAATGGCATGAACCCAGGGGGCTGAGCTTGCAGTGAGCAGAGATCATGCCACTGCACTCCAGCCTGGGTGACAGAGCGAGTCTCCATCTCAAAAAAAAAAAAAAAAGAAAAGAAAAATGAGTGCCTACATGGTAGCATGTGAATTAATGCAGAACTTTATAAACATAGTTGTACTCTGAAGTCCATTCTGAATCTTAGATGTTATATTTATATTAATAAAAAGCATAATAATTATCTAAATGTATATCTAAATTAAATGTATATAATTATCTAAATGTATAAATAATACGTTTAATATTATATATTACATCAACTGATATAATTCATAGTTTTCCCTAGTGTTCTCTTTCCTGAATATTCTGAAATGTATTAGTTAGCAAAGTCGTCTTATATCTTCCCTTTTGATAAAAGAAGAGAAACATAATATAAAGTGCTATAGCCTCAATCAAATGAGGAAATCATAATGGGAACCAGGAATGAGGGATTGAACACTCTTCACATAAAATATTCGTTATTTTTAAACAAAATTGTGGCCAGGCACGATGGCTCACGCCTGTAACCCCAGCATTTTGGGAGGCCAAGGCAGGCAGAACATGAGGTCAGGAGATCGAGACCATCTTGACTAACACAGTGAAACCCCATCTCCACTAAAAATACAAAAAATTAGCCAAGCATGGTGGCACGTGCCTGTAGTCAGAGTTACTTGGGAGGTTGAGGCAGGAGAGTCTTTGAACCGAGGAGGCGGAGGTTGCAGTGAGCCAAGATCATGCCACTGCACTCCAGCCTGGGTAACAGAGTGAGACTCCCTCTCAAAAAAAAAAAAAAAGAGTTGTTCTATGAACAGCTGACTTTCACAGTCTTCAATCGATCTCTCAGACCCATGAATACTTGGATTGCACAGTGGACCTCATCACATTGTTAGGGTAAGTGCTATACAAAGGCACCTTCAGACACTCCACTGCACATAGGTGGCCCCTGTTAGCCCCTTGCCTATGTGTGTTCTGGAGGTGCCACTAAACCTGAGGGCAGCATCAGGAGACACACTTGAAAAAGATATTTTTACTCAGATTAAATTATTAACAAACTTCCAATTTCCTTTAACTTATTAAAGACATCACTGCCTGTAAATAGGTATGGATTAAGTTCTCTAGTCAACAGCTGTCATTCTGTCATATCATCAGATACCCGGGGCTGCTGCTCCTTCAGGCGTCCACAGAATCACGCATTTTTCAGTATTGAAAGACCTGAAAGATGGCAGTGCCTTCATTTCAACTGTGAGACGTGAAGTAATTTTCCCAAATCTACAACATTAAGATATGGTGTAATAAGGACTAGATTAAAGGTCTCCGGATTTACAACCATGTTCCCTCCATCTCCTTTACTCCCAAACACACTCACACACTCACTTCTGCAAACAGTTGTCTTGTCAAGTGAGAAATGAATGCTCTTACAAGGCTGAAACTTGTGAACACATCACTGACCAGCACAGAGCTGGCTCACAATCGGACCCAATTAAAGTGTTTTATATGCAACTGGATCAAATCTTTCAGGTACTAATTTTTTTTTAATTTCTATTTTCTTCATTTTTTTATTTTATTTTTTATTTTTTATTATTTCACTTTAGGTTTTAGGGTACATGTGCACAATGTGCAGGTTTGTTACATATGTATCCATGTGCCATGTTGTTTTGCTGCACCCATCAACTCGTCATCTAGCATTAGGTATATCTCCTGATGCTGTCCCTCCCCCCTCCCCACACCCCACAACAGGCCCCGGAGTGTGATGTTCCCCTTCCTGTGTCCATGAGTTCTCAGTGTTCAATTCCCACCTATGAGTGAGAACATGCGGTGTTTGCTTTTTTGTCCTTGCGATAGTTTACTGAGAATGATGGTTTCCAGTTTCATCCATGTCCCTACAAAGGACATGAACTCATCATTTTTTATGGCTGCATAGTATTCCATGGTGTATATGTGCCACATTTTCTTAATCCAGTCTATCGTTGTTGGACATTTGGGTTGGTTCCAACTCTTTGCTGTTGTGAATAGTGCCGCAAAAAACATACGTGTGCATGTGTCTTTCTAGCAGCATGATTTATAGTCCTTTGGGTATATACCCAGTAATGGGATGGCTGGGTCAAATGGTATTTCTAGTTCTAGATCCCTGAGGAATCGCCACACTGACTTCCACAATGGTTGAACTAGTTTACAGTCCCACCAACAGTGTAAAA
>NW_026652295.1:30847004-30926376 GCF_009828535.3 Hylobates moloch | reverse complement strand
ATTCAATTAGGAAAAGAGGAAGTCAAATTGTCCCTGTTTGCAGATGACATGATTGTATATCTAGAAAACCCCATTGTCTCAGCCCCAAATCTCCTTAAGCTGATTAGCAACTTCAACAAAGTCTCAGGATACAAAATCAATGTACAAAAATCACAAGCATTCTTGTACACCAATCACAGACAAACAGAGAGCCAAATCATGAGTGAACTCCCATGCACAATTGCTTCAAAGAGAATCAAATACCTAGGAATCCAACTTACAAGGGATGTGAAGGACCTCTTCAAGGAGAACTACAAACCACTGCTCAATGAAATAAAAGAGGATACAAACAAATGGAAGAACATTCCATGCTCATGGGTTGGAAGAATCAATATCGTGAAAATGGCCATACTGCCCAAGGTAATTTATAGATTCAATGCCATCCCCATCAAGCTACCAATAACTTTCCTCACAGAATTGGAAAAAACTACTTTAAAGTTCATATGGAACCAAAAAAGAGCCTGCATCGCCAAGTCAATCCTAAGCTGGAAGAACAAAGCTGGAGGCATCACGCTACCTGACTTCAAACTATACTACAAGGCTACAGTAACCAAAACAGCATGGTACTGGTACCACAACAGAGACATAGATCAATGGAACAGAACAGAGCCCTCAGAAATAATACCACATATCTACAACTATCTGATCTTTGACAAACCTGACAGAAACAAGAAATGGGGAAAGGATTCCCTATTTAATAAATAGTGCTGGGAAAACTGGCTAGCCATATGTAGAAAGCTGAAACTGGATCCCTTCAAGTACTAATTTAAAACAATACTTTAAAGAAGGAAATTCTGTTTCAGAAGAGGACCTTCATACAGCATGTCTGACCAGCAACTGATGATGCTATTGAACTCAGATGCTGATTGGTTCTCCAACACAAGATTACACAACCCAGGAGCAAGGGAATCAGTAACTTCCTCCCTATAATTTGGAATGTGGGTGGAGGGGTTCATAGTTCTTCCTGAGTAAGACTTGTCTACTCCTCTGGCCCCTGGCCCTGTCCTCTTCTCCAGCATGGTGTGTCTGAAGCTCCCTGGAGGCTCCTGCATGGTAGCTCTGACAGTGACACTAGTGGTGCCGAGCTCCCCACTGGCTTTGGCTGGGGACATCTGACATAAGTGCACATTGTGGGTGCTGAGCTACTATGGGGTGGGGAAAATAGGAAGTTTTGTTAACATTGTGCCCAGGCCATGTCCCTTAAGGCTTTGTGACGTTTTCATCAGAGATTGCCCATCTTTATTATTGTATCCCAAATTATTTCCACCACAAAAGGAGCTTTGCTACTTGCCCTCTCCATGAGACTTGTGTAAGGGGCCTTTGTACAGGTCATTTGTTTTCAAATCTCCACCAATAAAACCTTTGCATCACATGTCCTCAGGGTCTTCAGAAGATTTGGAAATAAGGGTGCTAAAATAAATTCCCCACATAGCACTTCCCTTTATTATGTTGACTTATGTCAGACAAAATGAGATTTTTTCTGAAAATTTTGTGGGAGTCAAGGAAATTCAAAGGGTCTCTCTTAGACAATCCTGGGTTTTGTCCTCCACAGGAACTTTGGTGTTGGCCCCTCTTCCTCAAATGCGAGGATGTACCAGTGGCCTCCCCATTATCTCCTTTCTTTTTCTTTCTGAACTTCAATCTTATAAAGCCTGTATGCCTGTAGTGTATGTAGGTTCTCTGACAGAAGTCATACTTAGTGCTCTTTCTTTCTTATGGGGAAAAAATCCCTGGAACTGAAGCTGAGATCTTTAGTACTTGGAGTCACCCTACAGATAAAGAGCATCTCTGGGGTGTTCTTTGGTGCCTAAAGAACTTGAGGCATCCTCTGAAAACCTGGCCCAGGTTAGTGTTTATTATGAATCTCTTTTAACCTTTCTATAGAAATTTCTCCTACATGTCCTACTTCTCTAACTAGACATAACAAGAAGAGATTCAACGAACGCAGGATAAATCATATGAAATTCTATTTTTGTAAGTCAAAAACAGTCAAATATCAGAAATTTAATAATGTTCAAACTATATACTGTGTGGGGTTACAGAGACAATGTGGACATTGTTCACATCTCTTAGGGCTGAAAGTCAATGAGAAAGTCCTGGGAACTCAGTGTCTTACTGGGGTCTTGTCCTAAATTTCATAGGTTCACCCCTCATGCCCTCAGCTTTCTTAATTAGCCATGTCTGCTTACCTCTTCTCTAGTTTTTATTTTTCCCCAACTATGTTGTCATCATTTCCAGAAATCCCTAAAGCATGCACAGACCCAGAGCACTATGAGATCCATTGAAAGAGACTTTTTCCTTTTTTTGAGACAAGGCCTGGCTCTGTTACCAATGCTGTAGTTCAGTGTTATGATCTAGGCTCACTGCAACCTCTGCCTCCCAGGCTCAAGAAAGCCTCCTCCTCAGCCTCCAGAGTAGTGGGCACTACAGGCAGGAAACCATGCCCAGCTGATTTTTGTAATTTTGCTAGAGATGAGACTTTGCTATGTTACCCAGGCTGGTCTTAAACTGCTGGACTCAAGCAGTCCTCCTGCCTTGACCTCCCAACATGCTAGGGTTATAGGTGTGAGCCACCGCACCCAGGCAAAAAAAAGATGAATCTTAATTTAAAAATTTATTATTTCTTAAGTCACTGTTAATCTTTATCTGTGAATTCTTCCAACTAGAAGGAGGAGAAAGAAGAACTTTGCCTGTATTTCACACCGGGAGGAGAAGGGGTCTAGTGTGACATCAAAATGAAAGAGTGCTGGTGTTTGAGCTCCTTCTTGCTTTCCAGGATCCAAACAGTGATCAGTTCCCAGATCCCTGGTTTATTCATGTAAACCACACTAATTTTTCTCAGCAGCTCCTGTGTACTCGGCTCCATTCTAAGTTCAAATCATTCTATTTGATTACGATAGAGAGGGTCCCGACTCTCATGGAAGTTACGCAACAGTAGAGGAGACAGATATTAACCCAATACGCATTTAACAAAGAAGATAACATTAGAGAGCAATAGTGCACTGAAGAAAAGATATCAGGTTTGTGGAAAAGAGAGAAATAGATTCACCCAACTTTATTCATGTGTTTAGAAAGCTCTGCCTGAGAAAGTGATATTCAGCTGAGACAACAAAGTAAGTAGAGAGCCATGTGAAGATCTAAGGGACGAAAGTTCCAGGGAGACAGAATGTGGGGGCGGGGGGGGAAGCCCTGGTGTGGGAAATTATGTGCAGGGACAGAAAGAAGGCTAGAGGGACTGAACTACAGCATTCAAGGAAATGGAGAGGCAGAAGATGAGGTAGGAAGCAGAGAGGAAGTCAGGAGCCTCATCATATTAGGCTCTGATGCCCATGGTAAGAAATTTGAATTTTATTTTATTTATTTTCATTTTTTTATTTCATTATTTATTTTTTGAGATAGAGTTTCGTTCTTGTTGCCCAGGCTGGAGTGCAATGGCATGGCACTGCAAACTCTGCCTCCTGGGCTCATGTGATTTTCCTGCCTCGGCCCCCAAGTAGCCAGGATTACAGGCGCCTGCCACCATGCCAGGCTAATTTTTTTAGTATTTTTAGTAGAGACAGGGTTTTACCATGTTGGCCAGGCTGGTCTCAAACTCCTGACCTCAGGTAATCTGCCTGCCTTGGCTTCCCAAAGTGCTGGGATTACAGTCATTAGCCTCTGTACCCAGCCTGAATTTTATTTACATAGATGTGAGACACTACTGGATGGTTACAAGGAGAGTCAATTCATATTCAATTTTAGAAACTAATTCAGCTTTAAAGTAGAGGGAAATTTATAGCACTAAATGCCCACAAGAGAAAGCAGGAAAGATATAAAATCAACACCCTAACATCACAATTAAAAGAACTAGAGAAGCAAGAGCAAACAAATTAAAAAGCTAGCAGAAGACAAGAAATAGCTAAGATCAGAGCAGAACTGAAAGAGATAGAGACACGAATACCCTTGAAAAAAATCAATGAATCCAGGAGCTGGTTTTTGAAAAGATCAACAAAATAGATAGACTGCTACTCAGGATAATAAAGAAGAAAAGAGAGAAGAAACAAATACATGTAATAATAAATGATAAATGGGATATCATCACTGATCCCACAGAAATACAAATTACCATCAGAGAATACTATAAACACCTCTATGTAAATAAACTAGAAAATCTATAAGAAATGGCTAAATTCCTGGACATATACACTCTCCCAAGACTAAACCAGGAAGAAGTTGAATCTCTGAATAGACCAATAACAAGTTCTGAAATTGAGGCAGTAGTTAATAGCCTACCAACCAAAAAAAGTCCAGGACCAGATGGATTCACAGCTGAATTCTACCACAGGTACAAAGAAGAGCTGATACCATTTCTTCTGAAACTATTCTAAACAATAGAAAAAGAGGGAATCCTCCCTAACTCATTTTATGAGGCCAGCATCATCCTGATACCAAAACCTGGCAGAGACATAACAAAAAATGAAAATTTCAGGCCAATGTCCCTGAGGAACATCGATGTGAAAATCCTCAATAAAATACTGGCAAACTGAATCAAGCAGCACATCAAAAAGCTTATCCACCATGATCAAGTTGGCTTCATCCCTGGCATGCAATGCTGGTTCAACATATGCAAATCAATAAACGTAATCCATCACATAAACAAAAGCAATGACAAAAACCGCATGACTATCTCAACTGATGCAGAAAAGGCATTCGACAAAATTCAACAACTCTTTATACTAAAAACTCTCAATAAACTAGGTATTGATGGAACGCATCTCAAAATAGTAAGAGCTATTTATGACAGACCCACAGACAATAGCATACTGAATGGGCAAAAACTGAAAGACTTTCCTTTGAAAACCAGCACAAGACAAGGATGCCCTCTCTCACCACTCCTATCCAACATAGTATTGGAAGTTCTGGCCAGGGCAATCAGGCAAGAGAAAGAAATAAAGGGTGTTCAATTAGGAAAAGAGGAAGTTAAATTGTCTCTGTTTGCGGGTGACATGATTGTATATTTAGAAAACCCTATTTTCTCAGCCCAAAATCTCCTCAAGCTGATAAAACAACTTCAGCAAAGTCTCAGGATACAAAATCAATGTGCAAAAATCACAAGCATTCCTATACACCAATAACAGACAAACAGAGAGCTAAATCATGAGTGAACTCCCCTTCACAATTGCTACAAAGAGAATAAAACACCTAGGAATAAAGCAAGGAATGTGAAGGACCTCTTCAAGGAGAACTACAAACCACTGCTCAAGGAAATAAATGGACACAAACAAATGGAAGAACATTCCATGCTCATGGATAGGAAGAATCAATATTGTGAAAATGGCCATACTACCCAAAGTAATTTATAGATTCAATGCTATCCTCAACAAGTAACTGTTGACTTTCTTCACAGAACAGGAAAAAACTACTTTAAATTTATTGTTTTTCTTTTTCTTTTTCTTTTCTTTTTTGTTTTTTGAGACGAAGTCTTGTCTGTCGTTCAGCCTAGAGTGCAGTGGCGTGATTTCAGCTACAACCTCTGTCTCCAGGATTCAAGCGATTCTCCAGCCTCAGCCTCCCAAGTAGCTGGGATTACAGGCACCCACCACCATGCCTGGCTAATATTTGTATTTTTAGTAGAGATGGGATTTAACCATGTTGGTGAGGCTCATCTTGAACTCCTGACCTCAAGCAATCTACCCACCTTGTCCTCCCAAAGTGCTGGGATTACAGGCGTGAGCCACTGCACCTGGCCCAAAACTACTTTAACTTTCATGTGGAACCAAAAAAGAGCTCGCATAGCCCAGACAATCCTAAGCAAAAAGAACAAAGCTGGAGGCATCACGCTACCTGACTTCACACTATATTACAAGGCTACAGTAACAAAAACAGTATGCTACTGGTACCAAAACAGATATACAGACCAATGGAACAGAACAGAGGCCTCAGAAATGACACCACACATCTACAACAATCTGATCTTTGACAAACTTGAAAAAAACAAGCAATGGGGAAAGGGTTCCTTATTTAATAAATGGTGTTGGGAAAACTGACTAGCCGTATGCAGAAAGCTAAAACTGGATCCATTCTTTACACTGTATAGAAAATTTAACTCAAGATGGATTAAACACTTAACATAAGACCTAAAACCATAAAAACCCTAGAAGAAAACCTAGGCAATAATATTCAGGAGCAAAGACTTCATGACTAAATCACCAAAAGCAATGGCATCAAAAGCCAAAACAGACAAATGTGATCTAATTATACTAAAGAGCTTCTGCACAGCAAAAGAAACTATCATCAGAGTGAAGAGGCAGCCTACAGAATGGGAGAAAATTTTTCCAATCTATCCATCTGACAAATGGCTAAAGAAATCTACAAAGATCTTACATTTACAGGAAAAAAACATACAACCCCATCAAAAAGGAGGAAAAGGATACGAACAGACACTTTTCAAAAGAAGACATTTATGCAGCCAACAAACATATGGAAAAATGCTCATCATCACTGGTCATTAGAGAACTGCAAATCAAAACCATAATGAGATACCATCTCATGCCAGTTAGAATGGCAATCATTAAAAAGTCAGGAAACAGGCCGGGCACAGTGGCTCATGCCTATAATCCCAGCACTTTGGGAGGCCGAGGTGGGCAGATCATGAGGTCAGGAGATCGATACCATCCTGGCTAACACGGTAAAACCCTGTCTCTACTAAAAATACAAAAAAAAAAAACCAAAAACCGGGCATGGTGGCAGGTGCCTGTAGTCCCAGCTACTCGGGAGCCTGAGGCAGGAGAATAGCGTGAACCTGGGAGGTGGCAGAGGTTGCAGTGAGCCGACAAGGCGCCACTGCACTCCAGCCTGGGTGACAGGGCGAGACTCCATCACACACACACACACACACACACACACACACACAGAGTCAGGAAACAATAGATGCTGGAGAGGATGTGGAGAAATAGGAATGCTTTTACACTGTTGGTGGGGTGTAAATTAGTTCAACCATTGTGGAAGACAGTGTGGTGATTCCTCAAGGATCTAGAACTAGAAATACCATATGACCCAGAGATCCCATTACTGGGTATATATCCAAAGGATTATAAATCATTCTATTATAAAGACACATGCACATGTATGTTTATTGCAGCACTGTTCACAATAGCGAAGACTAGGAACCAACCCAAATGCCCATCAATGATAGACTGGATAAGGAAAATGCAGCACATATACACCATGGAATACTATGCAGCCATAAAAAAGGATGAGTTCATGTCCTTTGGAGGGAAATGGATGAAGCTGGAAACCATCGTTCTCAGCAAACCAACACAAGAACAAAAAACCAAACACTGTATGTTCTCACTCATAAGTGGGAGTTGAACAATCAGAACACATGGATACAGGGAGGGGAACATCACACACTGGGGTCTGTCGAGGGGTGGGGGCCTAGGGGAGAGATAGCATTAGGAGAAATACCTAACGTAGATAATGGGTTGACGGTTGCAGCAAACCACCATGGCACATGTATACCTATGTAACAAACCTGCACGTTCTGCACATGTACCCCAGACCTTAAAGTATAATAATAATTATAAAGAAATAACCAAAATCAGAGCTGAAGTGAAGGACCTAAAGACAGGAAAAGCATTTAAAAGGTCAACAAATCTAGGAGGTGGTTTTATGAAAAAATTAATAAAATAGATAGACCATTAGCTAGACTAACAAAGAAAAGAGAAAAAAATTCAAATAAAGACAATCAAAAATTATAAAGGGGATATTATCACTGATCCCCCCAAGAAATACAAATAACCATTAGAAAATATATATATATATTTTTTTTGACGGAGTCTTGCTCTCGCCCAGGCTGGAGTGCAGTGGTGCGATATCTGCTCACTGCAAGCTCCACCTCCCGGGTTCATGCCATTCTCCTGCCTCAGCCTCCCAAGTAGCTGGGACTATAGGCACCCGCCACTACGCCCGGCTAATTTTTTGTGGTTTTTTTAGTACAGACGGGGTTTCACCGCGTTAGCCAGGATGGTCTCAATCTCCTGACCTTGTGATCCGCCCGCCTCGGCCTCCCAAAGTGCTGGGATTACAGGCGTGAGCCACCGTGCCCGGCCTCAGAAAATATTATAAAACTTCTATGCACATAAACTAGAAAATCTAGAAGAAATGGGCAAATTCCTGGACATATACACTCTCTCAAGACTGAACCCTGAAGAAATTGAATCCCTGAACAGACCAATAACAATTTCTGAAATTGAGGCAGTAATAAATAGCCTACTAACCAAAAAAACCCATGATGAATTCACAGTTGAATTCTACCAGATGTACAAAGAAGACCTAATATCATTCCTGCTGAAAGTGTTTGAAAAAGTTGAAAAGGAGAAACTCCTCCCTAACTCATTCTATGAGGCCGGCATCATCCTGATACCAAAACCTGTTAGAGACACACACAGAAAAGAACTTCTGCATCTATTGAAATAATCTAATGGTTTTTGTCATTGCTTCTGTTTATGTGATAGATTACATTTATTGATTTGCATACATTGAACCAACCTTGCATCCCAGGGATGAAACCAGCTTGATCATGGTGGATAAGCTTTTGGATGTGCTGCTGGATTCAGTTTGCTAGTATCTTATTGAGGATTTTCACATAGCTGTTCACCAGGGATACTCGCCTGAAATTTTCTTTTTTTGTTGTGTCTCTGCCAGGTTTTGGTATCAGGATGATGCTGGTCTCATAAAATGAGTTAGGGAGGATTACGTCTTTTTCTATTGTTTGGAATAGTTTCACAAGGAATGGTACCAGCTCCTCTTTGTACCTGTGGTAGAATTCAGTGGTGAATCCATCTGGTCCTGGACTTTTTTTGGTTGGTAGGCTATTAACTACTGCCTCAATTTCAGAACTTGTTATTGGTCTATGCAGGGATTTGACTTCTTCCTGGTTTAGTCTTGGGAGGGTTTATATGTCCAGGAATTTAGCCATTTCTTCTAGACTTTCTAGTTTTTTTGCATAGAGGTGTTTATAGTATTCTCTGATGGTAATTTGTATTTCTGTGGGATCAGTGATGATATCCCATTTATCATTTATTATTACATGTATTTGATTCTTCTCTCTTTTCTTCTTTATTATCCTGACTAGCAGTCTATCTATTTTGTTGACCTTTTCAAAAAACCAGCTCCTGGATTCATTGATTTTTTGAAGGGTTTTTTATGTCTCTGTCTCCTTCAGTTCTGCTCTGATCTTAGTTATTTCTTGTCTTCTGCTAGCTTTTTAATTTGTTTGCCCTTACTTCTCTAGTTCTTTTAATTGTGATGTTAGGGTGTTGATTTTATATCTTTCCTGCTTTCTCTTGTGGGCATTTAGTGCTATAAATTTCCCTCTACACTCTGCTTTAAATGTGTCTCAGAGATTCTGGTACCTTGGTGTCTTTGTTCTCATTGGTTTCAAAGAACATCTTTATTTCTGCCTTCATTTTGTTATTTACCCAGTAGTCATTCAGAAGCTGGTTGTTCAGTTTCCATGTAGTTGTGAGGTTTTGAGTGAGTTTCTTAATCCTGAGTTCTAATTTGATTGCACTGTGGTCTGAGAGACTGTTTGTTATTATTTCCATTCTTTTGCATTTGCTGAGGAGTGTTTTACTTCCAATTATGTGGTCAATTTTAAAGCAGGTGTGATGTGGTGCTGAGAAGAATGTATATTCTGTTGATTTGGAGTGGAGAGTTCTGTAGATGTCTATTAGGTCTGCTTGGACCAGAGCTGAGTTCAAGTCCTGGCTATCCTTTTTAATTTTCTGTCTCATTGATCTGTCTAATATTGAGAGTTGGGTGTTAAAGTCTCTCACTATTATTGTGTGGGAGTCTTAGTCTCTTTGTAGGTCTCTAAGAACTTGCTTTATGAATCTGGGTGCTCCTGTATTGGGTGCATATATATTTAGGATAGTTAGCTCTTATATTTGCATTGATCCCTTTACCATTATGTAATGCTCTTCTTTGTCTGTTTTGATCTTTGTTGGTTTAAAGCCTCTTTTATCAGAGACTAGGATTGCAACCCCTGCTGTTTTCTGCTTTCCATTGGCCTGGTAAATATTCCTCCATCCCTTTATTTTGAGCCTATGTATGTCTTTGCACATGAGTTGGGTCTCCTGAATACAGCACACCGATGCATCTTGATTCTTTATCCAGTTTGCTGGTCTGTGTCTTTTAATTGGGACATTTAGCCCCTTTACATTTAAGGTTAGTATTGTTATGTCTGGATTTGATCTTGTATTTATGATGCTAGCTAATTATTTTGCCCATTAGTTGACACAATTTCTTCATAGCATCAATGGTCTTTACAATTTGGAATGTTTTTGTAGTGGCTGGTACCAGTTATTCCTTTCCATATTCAGTGCTTCCTTCAGGACCTCTTGGAAGGCAGGCCTGGTAGTGACAAAATCTCTCAGCATTTGCTTGTCTGTAAAGGATTTTATTTCTCCCTCGCTTATGAAGCTTAGTTTTGTTGGTTATGAAATTCTGGGTTGAAAATTCTTTTATGTAAGAATGTTGAGTATTGGCCCCCACTCTATTCTGGCTTGTAGGGTTTCTGCAGAGAGATCTGCTGTTAGGCTGATGGGCTTCCCTTTGTGGGTAACCTGACCTTTCTCTCTGGCTGCCTTTAATATTTCTTCCTTCATTTCAACCTTGGTGAATCTGATGATTATGTGTCTTGGGGTTGCTCTTCCCGAGGAATATCTTTGTGGTGTTCTCTGTATTTCCTGAATTTGAATCTTGGCCTGTCTTGCTAGGTTGGGGAAGTTCTCCTGGATAATATCCTGAAGAGTGTTTTCCAACTTGTTCCATTCTCCCCGTCACTTTCAGGTACACCAGTCAAATGTATATTTCATCTTTTCTCATAGTCCCATATTTCTTGGAGGCTTTGTTTCTTTTCACTCTTTTTTCTCTAATCTTGTCTTCACACTTTATTTCATTAATTTGATCTTCAATTTCTGATATCCTTTCTTCCACTTGATCGATTCAGCTATTGATGCTTGTGTATGTTTCACCACGTTCTCGTGCTGTGTTTTTCAGTTCCATCAGGTCATTTATGTTCTTCTCTAAACTGGTTATTCTACTTAGCAATTCTCTAACACTTTTTCAAGGTTCTTAGCTTTCTTGCATTGGGTTAGAACATGCTCCTTTTGCTCAGAGGAGATTTTTATTACCCACCTTCTGAAGCGTACTTCTGTCAATTTGTCAAACTCATTCTCCGTCCAGTTTTGTTCCCTTGCTGGTGAGGAATTATATTCCTTTGGAGGAGAAAAAACGTTCTGGTTCTTCAAATTTGCAGCTTTTTGAACTGCTTTCTCCCCATCTTTGTGGATTTATCTACCTTCAACAAAATTCAACGGCACTTCATGCTAAAAACTCTCAATAAACTAGGTATTGATGGAACGTGTCTCAAAATAATAAGAGCTATTTATGACAGACCCACGGACAATAGCATACTGAATGGGCAAAAACTGGAAGCATTGCCTTTGAAAACCAGTACAAGACAAGAATACCCTCTCTCACTACTCCTTCAACATCGTATAGGAAGTTCTGGCCAGGGCAATCAGGCAAGAGAAAGAAATAAAGGGTGTTCAACTAGGAAAAGAGGAAGCCAAATTTTCTGTTTGCAGGTGACATAATTGTGTATTTAGAAAACTCCTTCATCTCTGCCCAAAATCTTCTTTTTTTTTTTTTTTTTTTTTTTTGAGACGGAGTCTGGCTCTGTCACCCAGGCTGGAGTGCAGTGGCACAATCTCGGCTCACTGCAAGCTCCGCCTCCCGGGTTCACACCATTCTCCTGCCTCAGCCTCTCCGAGTAGCTGGGACTACAGGCGCCTGCCACCACGCCCGGCTAATTTTTTTGTATTTTTAGTAGAGACAGGGTTTCACCGTGGTCTCGATCTCCTGACCTCGTGATCCGCCCGCCTCGGCCTCCCAAAGTGCTGGGATTACAAGCGTGAGCCACCGCGCCCAGCCCCAAAATCTTCTTAAGCTGATAAAACAACTTCAGCAAAGTCTTAGGATACAAAATCAGTGTGCAAAAATCACAAGCATTCCTATACACCCAATAACAGACAAACAGAGAGCTAAAACATGAGTGAACTCCCATTCACAATTGCTACTAAGAGAATAAGATACCTGGGAATACAACTTACAAAGGATGTGAAGGACCTCTTCAAGGAGAACTACAAACCACTGCTCAAGGAAATAAGAGAGGACATAAACAAATAGAAAAACATTCTATGCTCATGGATAGGAAGAATCAATATCATGAAAATGGCCATACTGCCCAAAGTAATTTATAGACTCAATGCTATCCCCATCAAGCTACAGTTGACTTTCTTCACAGAATTGGAAAAAACTACGTTAAACTTCATATGGAAGCAATAAAGAGCCCACATAGCCAAGACAATCCTAAGCAAAAAGAACAAAGCTGGAGGCATTACAATACCTGACTTCAAACTATACTACAAGGCTGCAGTAACAAAAACAACATGGTAATGGTACCGAAACAGATATATACACCAGTGGAACAGAAGTGAGGCCTCAGAAGTAAGACCTCAGAAGTAACACATCTACAACAATCTGATCTTTAACAAACCTGAAAAAAACAAGCAATGGGGAAAGGGTTCCTTATTTAATAAATGGTGTTGGGAAAATAGGCTAGCCATATGCAGAATGCTGAAACTGGATCCCTTCTTTACACCTTATACAAAAATTAACTCAAGATGGATTAAAGACTTAAATGTAAGACCTAAAACCATAAAAACCCTAGAAGGAAACCTAGGCAATAATATTCAGGACATAGGTATGGGTAAAGACTTCATGACTAAACCACCAAAAGCAATGGCATCAAAAGCCAAAATAGGCAAATGGGATCTAATTAAACTAAAGAGCTTCTGCACAGCAAAAGAAACTATCATCAGAGTGAACAGGAAACCTACAGAATGTGAGAAAAATTTTGCAATCTATCCATCTGACAAAGGGCTAATATCCAGGATCTACAAAGAACTTAAACAAATTTACACGAAAAAACAACCCAGTCAAAAACTGGGGGAAGGATATGAACAGACACTTCTCATAAGAAGAATTTATGCAGCCAACAAACATATGAAAAAATGCTCATCATCACTGGTCATTAGAGAAATGCAAATCAAAACCACAATGAGATACCATCTCATGCCAGTTGGAATGGTGATCATCAAAAAGTCAGGAAACAATAGACGCTGGAGAGGATGTGGAGAAATAGGAATGTTTCTACACATTGGTGGGTGTAAATTAGTTCAACCATTGTGGAAGACAGTGTGGTGATTCCTCAAGGATCTAGAACTAGAAATACCATTTGACCCAGCAATCCCATTACTGGGTATATATCCAAAGGATTTTATTTATTTATTTATTGAGATGGAGTCTCACTCTGTTGCCCAGGCTGCAGTGCAGTGGCACCATCTCCGCTCACTGCAAGCTCCGCTTCCCTGGTTCATAACATTCTCCTGCCTCAGCCTCCTGAGTAGCTGACACTACAGGTGCCTGCCACCACGGCCAGCTAATTTTTTGTATTTTTAGTAGAGACGGGGTTTCACCGTGTTAGCCAGGATGATCTCAATCTCCTGACCTCATTATCCACACACCTCAGCTTCCCAAGGTGCTGGGATTACAGGCATGAGCCACCACGCCTGGCCCTAACGAAAGGATTATAAATCATTCTACTATAAAGACACATGCACGCATATGTTTATTGTGGCACTGTTCACAATAGCAAAGACTGGGAACCAACCCAAATGCTCATCAATGATATACTGGATAAAGAAAATGTGGCACATTTACACCATGGAATACTATGCAGCCATAAAAAAGGATGAGTTCATGTCCTTTGGAAGGACATGGATGAAGCTGGAAACCATCATTCTCAGCAAACTAACACAAGAACAGAAAACCAAATACCACATGTTCTCACTCATAAGTGAGAGCTGAACAATGAGAACACATGGACACAGGGAGGAGAATATCACACATTGGGGCCTGTCGGGGGATAGGGGCTAGGGGAGGGATAGCATTAGGAGAAATATCTAATGTAGATAATGTGTTGACGGGTGCAGCAAACCACCATGGCATGTATATACCTATGTAACAAACCTGCACGTTCTGCACATGTACACCAGAACTTAATGTTTAAAAAAAAAAAGAAAGAAAGAAAGAAAACTTCAGGCCGATATCATTGATGAACATTGACGCAAAATCCTCAACAAAATACTGGCAAATTGAATATAGAAGTACGTCAAAAAGCTTATCCACCATGAAGAACGAGGCTTTATCCCTGGGGATGCAAGGTTGGTTTAACATGCATAAATCAATAAATGTGATTCATCACATAAATAGAATGAAAGACAAAAACCGCATAATTATCTCAATAAATGGAGAAAGGGTTTCAATAAAATTCAACATCCATTCATGTAAAAAACTCTCAAAAAGGCATTGAAGGGGCATACCTCAAAATGTTAAGAGCCATATAGGACAAACCCACAATCACTTCATACTAAATGGGCAAAAGCTGGAAGAATTCCCCTTGAAAACTGGCACAAGACAAGAATGGCCTTTCTCACCACTCCTATTTAATGTAGTATTGGAAGTTCTGGCCCAGGCAATCTGGCAAGAGAAAGAAATAAAGTGCATTCAAGTGGAAAGAGAGGAAGTCAAACTATCCTTGTTTGCAGAGAACATCATCCAATATCTAGAAAACCACATAGTCACAGCCCAAAAGCTTCTTAAGCTGATAAGCAACTTTAGCAAAGTCTCAGGATACAAAACCAATGTGCAAAACTCGCTAGCATTCCTACACACCAATAACAGTCAAGCCAAGAGCCAAATCACAAATGACTTCCCATTCACAATTGCCACAAAAAAGAATAAAATACCTAGGAATACAGCTAACTAGGGAGGTGAAAGATCCCTACAAGGAGAACTACAAAACTGGTTGAAAGAAATTAGAGTATCTTGTGTCATGTCCTCAACAGGATCTGTGAGGTTGGTGCCTCTCCCTAATGTGTGAGGATGTACTAAGAGGCCACCCCCGTTATCTTTTTTTCTCCCTTAACTCCGATGTTTGTAAACCCTTTATCTTTGTACTGTAGATTTCTGACAAAAATTGAGGTTAGTACCCTCTCTTTCTCTTAGGAAAAACACACTGGAGTTGAGTAGAGACCCTTAGTACTTGGAATGACCCTACAGATAAGGAGCATCTATGGAGTATTGTTCAGTAACTTAAAGAACTTAAGGTATCCTCTGAAATGCCACTAATGCTACTAACCTGGCTTGAATCTTTCTAAATTAGTTTCTCCTACATTCTCTGGCTTGAGCTTATAAGAAGGGATTCAACTAATGTAGGATAAATTATATCAAATTCTATTTTTGTAAGTCAAAATAATAAAATATCAGCAATTTCATATGGTTCAAACTATATACCCTCAGTGGGGTTACAGACAGATTGTAAAGGTTGCTAACATCCCATAGGGCTGAAAGCCAATAAGCAAGTCAAGAGGACTCATTGTCCTACTGGGGATATGTCCCAATTTTTAGAGCTTGATTCAGCATGCCCTCTGCTTTCCTTAATTATTCATGTCTGCTTACCTATACCTCAAATTCCTCTCTATTTTTTACCTAACTATGCCATCATCATTTCCAAAAATCCCTAAAACTTGCTCAGACTTTTGGCACTATGAGACCCATCAAAACAGATAATTCTTTTTTTTTTGGGGGGGGGGGTGGAGTCTCGCTCTGTTGCCCAGGCTGGAGTGCAATGGTGCAGTCTCAACTCACTGCAACCTCCACCTCCCGGGTAATTTTTGTATTTTTAGTAGAGACGGGGTTTCACCATGTTGGCCAGGCTGGTCTCAAACTCCTTACTGCATGATCCACCTGCCTCAGCCTCCCAAAGTGCTAGGATTACAGGCATGAGCCACCGCCCTGGCAGAAAAGAGATAATTCTTAATGAAAATTTTTTTCTTTCTTACAATCACTGTTTCCTTATCTGTGAATCCTTCTTCCAACTAGAAAGAGGAGAGAAAGGAAGTTTGCCTTAATTTCTCATAGGGAGGAGAAGGGATATAGCATGTCATTAGAATGAAAGGGTGCAGGAGCTTGAGCCCTTTTCTGCTTTCTAGAATACCCAGAGTGATCAGTTCCGAGAACTTCGGTTTATTCATTTAGACCACAGGTATATTTCTGAGCAAAAGTTATGTTCTGGTCTCTGTTCTAGGCTCAGAGAATTCTACCTTAATAAGATTAAAAAGATCCCTACTCTCATGGAACTCAATACCAGAGGAGACAGACAATATCCCAATAAATATTTAACAAAAAAGAAAAATTCAGAAAGCAATATTGCCTTTAAAAAAAGACATCAGGATGATAGGACAAAGAGAATTGGATTCACCCAACTTCACTTCACATTGGATTCGCAGGTAGTTTGGGAGCCCTCCCTGAGGAGGGCTCACATTTAGCTGAGACAAGAACAATAAGACAGCCATGTGAAGATCTAAGGGACGAGTGTTCCAGACAGACAGAAAAGGGGAAAGGCCAAGGAATGGGAAGGCGTGTGCTGTGTTGAAGAGACAGAATGAAGGTTAGAGGGGCTGAAGGATGAGTGGCAGAAGATGAGGCAAGAGAGAGAGAAAGTCAGGAGCTGCATCATATTTGGCCTTGGTGGCCATAGTAAGGAATTAAATTTTATTTAAACATATTGGAAGCTCCTGGGAGGTTACAAGGAGAGTCCATTAATATTCAATTTTAAAAATAATTCTAGCTACTATGTGGGGATTGGATTGTTGGGGTTCACAAGTGGAGAACAGCAGAATTCTCCAGGGAAGACAGATTTGTGGCTTCATGTAGTGTAGTAGTGACAAAGACAGAGATCCAGATAAAGTGAACAGACTTGGGATGTCTTTTTGCATGACTTGTTAATGGATTAAATGTAACTTATTTCTAAGTATTTTGCCTTGATAAATAGGTGGCTGGTGGTGCTGCTTATTGAAATAGGGAAGAATGTGGGAGGAAATGATTTGAAGTAGGTGATTAGAAATGACAATTGTGTTTATTAAAATTGAGATGATTTTTGAACTCACATGAAGCAATCAGGAAGTCAACTGAATATAAGAGAGGAGTTCAGGGTGAGGCCAGGGCTGGAGGTATTTATGTTGGGGTCAATGCAGGTTCTGTGTTAAATTCCAGGGAAGTGGAAGAGGTTGCAGAGGGAGATAGATTTTTTTTTATTATTATTATACTTTAGGTTTTAGGGTACATGTGCACAATGTGCAGGTTTGTTACATATGTATCCATGTGCCATGTTGTTTTGCTGCACCCATTAACTCGTCATTTAGCATTAGGTATATCTCCTAATGCTGTCCCTCCCCCCTCCCCCCACTCCACTTTTACACTGTTGGTGGGACTGTAAACTAGTTCAACCATTGTGGAAGTCAGTGTGGCGATTCCTCAGGGATCTAGAACTAGAAATACCATTTGACCCAGCCATCCCATTACTAGGTATATACCCAAAGGACTATAAATCATGCTGCTATAAAGACACATGCACACATATGTTTATTGCAGCACTATTCACAATAGCAAAGAGTTGGAACCAACCCAAGTGTCCAACAACGATAGACTGGATTAAGAAAATGTGGCACATATACACCATGGAATACTATGCAGCCATAAAAAATGATGAGTTCATGTCCTTTGTAGGGACATGGATGAAACTGGAAAACATCATTCTCAGTAAACTATCACAAGGAGATAGATTTTTGTGTAGAAAAAATATCAGAGGGCCAGAGGACAGCATAAGGGACTGAGAAGATTCCCCAGAGATGCTGGAGAAAAAAACCCAAGAGAATGTGATGCATGGGAATCAAAGAAAAATGATTTTTTTGAGGTGAGGGAGTGGCCAGTTGTGGTGAGAACCACTGACAGGTGAGTGAAGTGAGAACGTGACAGAGAAGCAAGTGCTGGGTTTGGAGGAGTTGATATTTGCGGTCAATGGAGTATCCAGGATGGAAAGTGGACTGGACCATTTGAAGAGCGGGTGGAAGAAGTGAGGGCTGGATGAAGTTTGACTCTTTTGAGTAGCGAGCCTCAGGGAAAGACTATGCTCTGGGATCAGGGAGCCAGCTGGACCTAAAGAAAATGAACAAAGAAGCTGAAGGAAAGCAGGATGACCTGTGAACCAGAGACAGATGCTCAGTCATTGGCAATGAAGCACTAGAAGGCCCCTGTGTACAGTGGTGACAGGTTATGCAAAAGGCTATGAGTTCATACGGCCAATATTTATTAGTGACTTAGAATATACTAGTTATTACTCTGGGTGATGAGAATGGAGTAACAAAGCAAATCTGGTCTGTATCAGCGTGGAGTATTGTAACATTTTGCAGTGACTAATTACCAGGCTTATAAATTTTGGTGTGGAAATCTAATACCTATCCTATCATATCTTTGGTATTTAAAAGCATATACATCTTTGGAATCTAAAATTCAAAAGGTATAAGTAACTTACCCACTGTCACAAAGTTAGCGCTAGAAATAGTTAAATCTGAGTATATATGAAGTCCCTCTCTTCGATGACAGCACTCTCCTTTTGTGTGAGGTTTAGGCATATGAATTATTATACATAAACCAATGTTTCTGCCCTCATGTGTTTAAAATGGTAATTAGTAATAAATTAATAAAAGACAATTGCCAAATCATGATGTAGACGTTACTTGCTTTAGAAGTTAAGGAATAGAAAAATAATGAAGCTTTCCTTTATAGGGATTGTAAAAATAAAATGGTAATATATTAGAGTGATTATTATATTATCAGCACTAAGAAGAGTCACTACTTAGTTTTACCCTCAACAATAATCGTATGAGGAATATATTATTGTTGGATCCATTTTATATATATTTTTAAAGGTTCATGGTTGTTAAAATTAACCCAAGTAGAAGAGGTCATGTTTAAATTCAGATTCCTGATTCTAGAGCCTGAGCTTACAACCACCATTAGTGAATAGTGACTAGACTGAGTCTGAATTATTGATAGAATTTCTCATGTTCAGATGTACAGGGTATGTCTCAGGGTGGGAGAGAGATGCAAGGTCTGCTAGCCCCGATGTAAAGGAGAAACTTTCATTCATTTTGCATTTATCATTTGAAAACTTCCATATGTGCAGGCTGTCATAGGCATGTGTTAAAGAACACAAAGAAGTATTAAATTCACTCCTTCTGAGCATTATTAGCGAGTTGGGCTAAGGTTGCCAAATAAAGTACAGGATACCCAGTTAAATCCGAACTTCAGATAAACAACAATAATGTATTTGAAATCCAAATTTAACTCGGCACCCTCTATTTTTGTTTGCTAAATATGGCAATCTAAGCTGGACACGTGAGCATAGACTGCAGTGCTAACCATGCAAGCTACAGTGACGGCAACTTCATATATTTTTATTTTTCAACATTCTTATCTGTGAAGAAGGTGCTCAGAGAATTTAGGAATAATAAGATGGACCTTATCTCATCCAAAGTGCTCTCCTTTCTGCTATCATTAGTGAAGGGAGCTTGTGAAAGTCTCTACTCAGAATCTGGGGATTTGCTCATTTTTTGTAAACTATCTATGAGAGAATGCCATCTTCTTAGTTTCTCCCTGTATTAGTCTGTTTTCAGGCTGCTGATAAAGACATACCCAAGACTGGATAATTTATAAGGAAAAAGGGCTATAATAGACTCACAGTTCCACGTGGCCAGGGAGGCCTCACAATCACAGCAGAAGGTGAAAGGCATGTCTCACATGATGGCAGACAAGAGAAGAATGACAGCAAACAAAAGGGTTTTTCCCTTTATAAAACCATCAGATCTCATAAGACTTATTCACTATCATGAGAACAGCATGGGGAAAGACCTGCCCCCACGACTCAACTATCTCCCACCTGGTCCCTCCCAGGGACCAGGGAATTGTGGGAGCTACAATTCAAGACAAGATTTGAGTGGTTACACAGCCAAACCATAGCACTCCCCTTCTGAGAAGGCTTAACTACAGAAATGAGAGTTCTGCCTCTGTCCAAGGTTGGTAATTTGATGCCTCCTTGTATTGTTGGGAGTAGGAAACTGAAAGTTAGAAAATGAATTAGCTGAGGCAGTGAGTAGTGGACCAGTGACACAGAAATTAAGAGTATGACTTGGCGACTGATTGGCAAGGCAAATAAATCAGTAAACCTTGGTTCTGAATAGATTAATTTTGCTAGAAAAATAGCTCTGCACTGGGACCAGATTCCTAAAAATCCTAAGTTTTATGTAGGACCAAGATTTTAAATAGATAGAATATTGGCAGAGTTTTCAGTGTAAATCTCAAATGTTCCATAATTAATAGCGGCTTTTTAACCATAGATTTTTCAGATGGTTTACAGTAGTGGGTCTCACCCAGGGATAGTTCACCACCCCTCTGTCCCTCCCTTCCCTCTCCCAACTCCCTAGGGAACATTTGGCAATGTCTAGAGCCATTTTTGATTGTCACACCAGGAGTTTCTTCTGACAAGTAACAAGTAGAAGCTAGGGACACTAGTAGACAGCTCCTCTCACCAAGAAAATATTATCTAGTCCAAAATGTCAATAGTGCCAAGGCTGAGAACACTGGTTTACATTGTGTTTCTTCTAAAAATTCTAGACTCACGCTTTTAAAACACATTTATCTCTTAGTTCAGCTCTTCATGGCTTAGTTTTGCTTGTTTCATTACCAAAAAAAAAAACTAGACAGTTGCATAAATTCACTGCTTTCTTGATGAATCCATTCAATCAATGCAGGTTCAAGAACTTCATTTTTACTTTTTGCATTATGCAGTTATTTCAAAATTTTGCTGTGTTCTTGATAATTACTATCTCTATTAACTTTCAACAACTGGTAATTATAAGTCATAAATTGTGATGACTGTCACAAATATTTTTCAGTAAAATGCCTCAGATTTCTGCAGTAATTCTACATTTTATACTATTGATAATGTAAGATGCTTTCTATTTACTGTGGTACATATACACCATGGAATACTATGCAGCCATAAAGAGGAATGAGATCACATCCTTTGCAGGGACATGGATGAAGCTGGAAGCCATTATCCTCAGCAAATTAACACAGGAACAGGAAACCAAACACCGCATGTTCTCACATATAAATGGGAGCTAAACAATGCGAACACATGGACACAGGGAGGACACAGTAACAACACTTACTGGGGTCTGTTGGGGGAGGGTAGAGTTGGGGAGAACATTAGGGAAAAGAGCTAATGCATGCTGGGCTTAATACCTAATGGGCTTAATATCTAATGGGTTGATAGCTGCAGCAAACCACCATGGCACATGTTTACCTATGTAACAAACCTGTACATCCTGTACATGTACCCAGAACTTAAAAAAATATAAAATAATTATTTTAAAAATGCTTTCTATTCATCTCATTTTTATTAAGCACAAGGATTTTTATTTTTGATTTTTCATAGTTCATTTAAACATAAATACAAAAACATCAAAAACATATACATGCACAGTATTTGAAATCTGTGTATATTTCCACATGCATACATATGTTTGTATGTTTATATATATTGAAACTACAGATGCACATGTCACCAGTAAGAGCTCTGTGACACTTTTGACTCCTTACCTCTTCAGATCAGATTTGCCAAATGAGTTTCGGCAACAAATTAAAAACAACAGCAAGTGAATTCCTGAGTTTTCTGGATTTAGAAAGTCCAAAAAAAAAGTTTGTGGACCTGTGTTGGGGTCATGGACTCTTCAACTGTTTCCCATTACATTTAGTATAAATCGAAATCCTAACATGACAATGATTTTAATTGTTCACTTCTTGTTATTTCTCCAGTTTAATCTTTTCCCCTCCTTTCCTTCATGCTGTGCTTTAGTGAACTTTTTTTCTGGTTTCTTGAAGAAGTTCACCAATTCTTTCAAGCTTTTGTGCATGGTATTATGCTTACCTGAAATGTGCCTCCCTTTTTGTCCAGAGAGACACTCTGTCCCCTGGGTCACACCCACTAAACCTGTAAGGTCACATTTGAACTGTCACTCTCACAGTCCTTCTCTGGCACCCTAATGTAATTTAGATCATCCTATTCTTTCTTCTAGAACTCCACACTTCTCTTAACATTTTTCGTTCCTGTATAAGGTGTTGTGTGTTTGGTTTTTTGCCATCAATTTCACTACTCTTTAAGCTCCTCCAGCGGAGGGGAGAGGTCTATTTTTCCCGTTTGGATTCCCAGGAGACAGCACAGGTCAGACACAAGGTAAGCACTAAGGAAGCATTTACAGAATGGAGGCAGTGGGTCTTGTTTAAGGAATGAGTACAGTGTGGCATGATAGGAGGAAGCAGGAAGTGTCTTTTGGATGGAGGCTCCCAGGAGGAGGAAGCGCAGAAGACAGTGATGAGGCAGATGATCCTGATCCAGAGCCTTGCAAAGAGGCGTCCAGCTCAGCTCGGAAATGCGGGGTGGATCCCAAATGGTATTCCACGCCCCTCGCAACCTCCCTCCGCCTCAGGCAGATGGAAGACTAACCCCTGGGTGGTCGAGGGTGGCTGGTGGGGGCCAGTCAAAGTGTTCCCCGCTGCGCCCTGCTGATTGTGGGCATAGCCATCACTCTTTCCCCAGGATGCCGCCCAAGAAACCGGTTCTTCATGTCCCCGCGGCACATTTCTTGGAGCAGATTAAACATGAGTGCTATTTCTCCAATGGGACAGAGCGGCTGCGGTTTGTGCAGAGACTCATCCACACCGGAAGGAGTATGCGCGCTTCCATAGCGACGCGGGAAAGTTCCGGGCGGTGGCGGCGCTGGAGCGGAGAAGAGTCCAGGAATGGAAACAGCCAGAAGAACCTCTTGGGCTGCTTGCGGGGTCTGTTGGACACCTACTTCAGACACAACTACGGGGTTTTTGAGAGCTTGTCCATGCAGAGGCGAGGTGAGCAAGGCGGGTGGAGGAGGGGAGTAGGGTCCCTGAGAACAGGGAGTGTGTGTGTATGCACACGTAAGCAGCCTGTGGGAGGGTGTAGGATTGTGAGCCAGAAGGAATTAGGGGGGCTAAGGTAGGTGAGTGTAGAGTGGGGATTTGTCTGTGTGTCTGTTGTGGGAGGGAACACAGGAGGGAGCTTCAGCTTGTCCTTCCAGCCTTCTGGGCAGAGATGAGATGAGAGGGGGGTGGGAATGGTGGTGCAGCGGGCTGGAGGAGACCTTAATCGCCCTGGATCATTAGAGATTCAGGGAAGGGAAATTTACCTAGTCTGCTGTTGGCATGAAAGTTTAGGGGAGAAGAGATGAGAAATGATAATGTGAGGGATAATGTGAGGAGGCTAGTCACAAACTGTCCTTGGTACACACCCTTTATGATCCCGAAATCTCTGAAATAAAAGTGTATGATATTTGTTTGCATAAGCATTTCACTGAGAAAAAAAGTATTAGACTAATTTCTTTCTTTTTTATTTTAAACTTTTATTTTAGTTTTAGGGATACATGTGCAGGTTTGCTCTATAGGTAAACTGCATGTCAGGTGGATTTGATGTACATATAATTTCATCACCAAGGTAATAAGCATAGTACCTCACAGGTATTTTTCCTGATCCTTTCCCTCCTCCTATCCTTCACCCTCAAGTAGGTCCCCATATGTACTGTTCTCTTCTTTGTATCCATGTGAACTCAATGTTTAGTTCCCACTTATAAGTGAGAACATGTGGTATTTGGTTTTTTGTCCCTATGTTAGTTTGCATAAGATAATGGCCTCCAGCTCCATCCATGTTCCTGCAAAGGACATCATCTTGAGAGGTGACGCTGGCCGGGCTTCTGGGTTGGGCGGGGACTTGGAGAACTTTTCTGTCTAGCTAAAGGATTGTAAATGCACCAATCGGCACTCTGTAAAAACACACCAATCAGCACTCTGCATCTAGCTAAAGGTTTGTAAACGCACCAATCAGCACTCTGTAGAAACGCCCCAATCAGCACTCTGTGTCTAGCTAAAAGTTTGTAAATGTGCCAGTCAGCACTCTGTAAAATGGACCAATCAGCAGGATGTGGGTGGGGCCAAATAAGGGAATAAAAGCTGGTCATCCCAGCCAGCAGCTGCAACCCACTCAGGTCCCCTTCCACACTGTGGAAGCTTTGTCCTTTCACTGTTTGCAATAAATCTTGCTGCTGCTCACTCTTTGGGTCCGCACTACCTTAATGAGCTGTAACACTCACTGCAAAGGTCTGCAGCTTCACTCCTGAAGCCAGCAAGACAACAAACCCACCAGGAGGAACGAACAACTCAGGACACACCACCTTTAAGAGCTGTAACACTCACTGTGAAGGTCTGCGGCTTCACTCCTGATGTCAGCGAGACCACAAACCCACTGGGAGGAATGAACAACTCCGGATGCACCACCTTTAAGAGCTGTAACGCTCATGGCAAAGGTCTGCAGCTTCACTCCTGAAGTCAGCAAGACCACGAACCCACCAGAAGGAAGAAACTTGGGACACATTTGAACATCTGAAGGAACAAACTCCAGACACACCATCTTTAAGAACTGTAACACTCACCGCGAGGGTCCATGGCTTCATTCTTGAAGTCAGCGAGACCAAGAACCCACCAGAAGGAACCAATTCTGGACACAATCTCATTCTTTTTATGGCTGCATAGTATTCCATGGTGTATATGTACCACGTTTCCTTTAACCAGTCCACTGTTGATGGGCATCTACGTTGATTCAATGTCTGTGCTATTGTGAACAGTGCTGCAATGAACATATGTGTGCATGTGTCTTTATGGTAGAATGGTTTATATTCCTTTAGGTATATACACAGTAATGGGATTGCTGAATCAAATGGTAATTCTCTTTTTAGTTCTATGCACCACACTGCTTTCCACAATGGCTGAACTGATTTACATTTCTGTTAGCAGTGTAAGCATTCTCTTTCCTATGCAACCTCACCAGCATCTGTTATTTTTTGACTTTTTAATAGTAGCCATTCACACTGGTATGAGATGGTATCTTACTGTGATTTTGACTTGCATATCTCTAATAATTAGTGCTGTTGAGAATTTTTTCCTATGTTTGTTGGCTGCATGTATATCTTCTTTTGAAAAGTGTCTGTTCATGCCCATATTTTAATGAGGTTGTTTGGTTTTTTTCTTGTAAATTTGTTTAAGTTCCTTATAGATTCTGGATATTAGACTTTTGTCAGATGCATAGTTTGCAAATATTTTCTGTCGCAGGTGAACAAAAACTATCTGGGCCAGTGGTGCCAGGGTAAAAGAATTTACCAAGACAGTTGTAGGTAGAAAAAAACAGATTTATTAGAGAAAGTAGGAAAATACGTTGCAAGGAGGCAACAGGCAGGCCAGCAGAAGAGAAGCTGACTGCACGGAAACAAAAGGCTTGCAGGAGATTTTATAGGATGGTTCTTAGGCTGTAGAGTGCTACGTGCAGTAGCAATAATGCCAGGGTTGCAGTGAGCTAGCTTACAGATGTCTGATGATAGTTGGGCACGGGAAGACTGTGAGTTATTTGCACAGGAGGGCTGTGTGTTCTGGACCATGAGGAAAGACAGACTTATAGCTTATTTGCTTTACCTCTTTGCTTTCTTCTGGTCCCACCAGCCTGACTCCTTTTCCCAAATTAGGACTTGACGTTTTCTCCATTCTCTAGGTTTTCTGTTTACTCTGTTGATAGTTTCTTTTACTGCACAGAAGCTCTTAAGTTAAATTAGGTCCCATTTGTCAATTTTTTTTTTTTTTTTTTTTTTTTTTTGAGACGGAGTCTTGCTCTGTCACCCAGGCTGGAGTGCAGTGGCACAATCTCGGCTCACTGCAAGCTCCACCTCCCGGGTTCAAGCCATTCTCCTGCCTCAGCCTCTCCAAGTAGCTGGGACTACAGACGCCCACCACCACGCCCGGCTAATTTTTTGTATTTTTTAGTAGAGACGGGGTTTCACCGTGGTCTCGATCTCCTGACCTCGTGATCCGCCCGCCTCGGCCTCCCAAAGTGCTGGGATTACAAGCGTGAGCCACCGCGCGTGTTTTGTTGTGATTGCTTTTGGTGTCTTTGCCATGAAATCTTTGCCAAGTCCTATGTTCAGAATGGTATATTCTAGGTTACTTTCCAGGGTTTTTATGATTTTAGGTTTTACATTTAAGTCATTAATTCACTTTAAGTTGATTTTTGTATATGGTGTAAGGTAAGAGTCCAGCTTCAGTCTTCTGCATATGGCTAGCCAGTTACTACAGCACCATTTATTGAATGAGGAGTCCTTTCCTCATTGCTTGTTTTTGTCGTCTTTGTCAAAGATCAGATGGTTGGAGTTGTACAGCATTATTTCTGGACTCTCTATTCTGTTCCGTTTGTCTATGTGTCTGCTTTTGTACCAGTACCCTGCTGTTTTGGTTACTGTGGCCTCGTAGTATAGTTTGAAGTTGAGTAACATAGTACCTCTTACTTTATTCTTTTGCTTAGGATTGCCTCAGCTATTCAGGCTCTGTTTTGCTTCCATATGAATTTTAAAGTAGTTTGTTCTAGTTCTGTGAAGACTGTCAATGGTAGTTTAATGAGAATAGCATTGAATCTATAAATTACTTTGGGCAGTATGGCCATTTTAATGATATTGAGTCTTCCTATCCATGAGCATGATAATTTTTTCCATTTGTTTGTGTCATCTCTAATTTCTCTGAGCAGTGTTTTGTAGTTCTTCTTGTAGAGATCTTTCACCTCCATAGTTAGCTGTATTCTTAGGTAATATGTGTGTATGTGGAAATTGTGAGTGGGATTATGTTCTTGATATGGGTCTCGGCTTGAGTGTTCTTTGTGTATAGGAATGCTGCTGATTTTTATATGTTGATTTTTTTTATCTTGAAACTTTGCTGAAGTTGTTTATCAGCTAAAGGAACTTTTGGGCCAAGATTTGGAGATTTGGGGTTTTCTAGACACAGGATCACATCATCTGCAAACAGGGATAGTTTGACTTCCGCTCTTCCTCTTTGAATGCCCTTTATTTCTTTCTCTGGCCTGATGCTCTGGTCAGGACTTTCAATACTATCTTGAATAAGAATGGTGAGGGAGGGCCGGGCACAGTGGCTTACACCTGTAATCCCAGCGCTTTAGGAGGCTGAGGTGGGTGGATCACAAGATGAGGATATCAAGATCATCCTGGCTAACATGATGAAACCTGGGCTCTACTAAAAAAAAAAAAAAAAATAGGACATGTGCCTGTAATCCCAGCTACTTGGGAGGCTGAGGGAGGAGAATTGCTTCAACCCGGGAAGCAGTGGTTGCAGTGAGCTGAGATTGCACCACTGCACTTCAGCCTGGCGACAGAGCAAGACTTCATCTCCAAAAAAAAAACAGTGGTGAGAGAGGGCATCTTTGTCTTCTGCTGATTTTCAAGAGCAATGCTTCCAGCTTTTGCCTATTCACTATGTTGTTGGCTGCGGGTTTGTCACTGATGGCTCTTATTATTTTGAAGTATGTTCCTCCAATGCCTAGTTTACTGAGCCTTTTTTTTTTTAAGATGGAGTCTCTCTCTGTTGTCAGGCTGGAGTGCAGTGGCATGATCTTGGCTCACTGTAACCTCCACCTTCCGGGTTCAAGTGATTCTCCTGCTTCAGCCTCCTGAGTAGCTGCGACTACAGGTGTGTGCCACCACGCCCAGCTGTTTTCATTTTTAGTAGAGACAGGGTTTCACCATGTTGGACAGGATGGTCTCAATCTCCTGACCTTGTAATCCACCTGCCTCGGCCTCCCAAAGTGCTGGGATTACAGGCGTGAACTGAGGATTTTTAACATGAAGTGCTGTTGAATTTTATCAAAAGCCTTTTCCGCATCTATTGAGATGAGCAGGTGGTTGTTGTCTTTCATTCTGCTTTATGTGATGGATCACATTTGTTGATTTGTATATGTTGAACTAACCTTGCATCCCAGGGGTAAAATCTACTTGATTGTGGTACATTAGCTTTTGATGTGCTGCTTGATTTGGTTTGTTAGTATTTTGTTAAGGATATTTGCATCTATGTTCATCAAGAGTATTGGTCTGAAGTTCTCTTTTTTTGTTGTGTTTCTGCCCGGTTTTGGTATCAGGATGATGCTGGCCTCAGAATGAGTTGGGGAGTCATCCCTTCTCCTCAATTTTTTTGGAATAATTTTAATAGGAATAGTACCAGGTCTTCTTTATCCATCTGGTAGAATTCAGCTGTGAATCCATCTGGTCCCAGGCTTTTTTTGGTTGGCAGGCTTTTTATTACTGACTGAATTTCAGAACTCATTATTGGTCTGTTTAGGAATTCAGTTTCTTCCTGGTTCAGTCTTGAGAGGGTGTATGTGTCCAGGAATTTATCCATTTCTTAAATATATATTCATCTATATTAGTCCATTATCATGCTGCTGATAAAGGCATACCTGAGATTGGGCAATTTACAAAAGAAGGAGGTTTAGTGGACTCGCAGTTCCACATGGCTGGGGAGGCCTCACAATCATGGTGGAAGGTGAAAAACACATCTCACATGGCAGCAGACAAGAGAAGAGGACTTGTGCAGGGAAACTCCCCTTCATAAAACCATCAAATCTCATGAGACTTATTCACTATCACAGGAATAGTATGGGAAAGACCTACCCCATGATTAAATTACCTGCCACCAGGTCCCTCCCACAACACGTGGGTATTATGGGACCTACAATTCAAGGTGAGATTTGGGTGGGGACACAGCCAAACCATATCATTCCACCACTGGCCCCTCCCAAATCTCATGTTCTCACATTTCAAAACCAATCATGCATTCTCAAGAGTACCCCAAAGTCTTATTTCTACATTAACTCAAAATCCACAGTCCAAATTCTCATCTGAGACAAGGCAAGTCCCTTCTGCCTATGAGCCTGTAAAATCAAAAGCAAGCTAGTTACTTCTTAGACACAATGAGGGTACAGGCATTGGATAAATGTACCCATTCCAAATGGAAGAAACTGGCCAAAATGAAGGGACTTAAAGGCCCCATGCAACTCTGAAATCCAGCAGAGCACTCAAATCTTAAACTCCAAAAAATGACCTCTTTGACTCCATATCTCACATCCAGGTCACATTGATGTAAGAGGTGGGTTCCCCTGGTCTTGAGCAGCTCCGCCTCTGTGGCTTTGCAGGATATAACCGCTCTCCAAGCTGCTTTCATGGGCTGGCATTGAGTGTCTGCAGCTTTTCCAGTGGGTGATGCAAGCTGTCAGTGGATCCATCATTCTGGAATCTGGAGGATGGTGCTCCTCTCTCAAAACTCCACTAGGCACTGCCCCATTGGGAACTCTGCATGAGGGTGTCCACTCCACATTTCCCTTCTGCACTGCCCTAGCAGAGGTTCTCCATGAGTGCCCTGCCCAGGCAGCAAACTTCTGCCTGGACATCCAGGCATTTCCATACATCCTCTGAAATCATGGCCTGAGCTCTATGTTGGCCCCTTTTAGTCACAGCTGGAGTGGCTGAAACACAGGGCACCAAGTCCAAAGACCGCATACAGCACGGGGACACTGGGCCCAACCCAGGAAACCATTTTTTCCTCCTAGGCCTCCAGGCCTGTGATGGGCAGGGCTGCCGTCAAGACCTCTGACATGGCTGGGCATGGTGGCTCACACCTGTAATCCTAGCACTCTGGGAGGCTGAGGCAGGTAGATCATGAGGTCAGGAGATCGAGACCATCCTGGCTAACACAGTGAAACCCTGTCTCTACTAAAAATACAAAAAATTAGCCAGGCATGGTGGCGGGTGCCTGTAGTCCCAGCTACTCAGGAGGCTGAGGCAGGAGAATGGCATGAACCTGGGAGGCAGAGCTTGCATTGAGCCAAGATCATGCCACTGCACTCCAGCCTGGGTGACAGAGCGAGACTCTGAAAAAAAAAAAAACCTCTGACATGCCTTGGAGACATTTTCCCCATTGTCTTGATGATTAACATTCAACTCCTCGTTACCCATGCAAATTTCTGCAGCCGGCTTGAATTTATCCTCAGAAAATTGGAGTTTCTTTTCTATTGCATTGTCAGGCTGCAAATTTTCCAAACATTTATGCTCTGCTTCCCTTATAAAACTGAATGGCTTTAACAACACGCAAGTAACCTCTGGAATGCTTTGCTGCTTAGAAATATCTTCTGCCAGATGCCCTAAATCATCTCTCTCAAGTTCAAAGTTCCACAAATCTCTAGGACGGTGCAAAATGCCACCAGTCTCTTTGCTAAAACATAATGAGTCACCTTTGCTACAGTTCCCAACAAGTTCCTCATTTCCATCTGAGACTACCTTAGCCTGGACTTTATTGTCCACATCACCATCAGCATTTTGGGCAAAGGCATTCAACAAGTCTCTAGGAAGTTCCAAAATTTCCCACATTTTCCTATCTTCTTCTGAGCCCTCCAAACTGTTCCAACCTCTGCCTGTTACCCAGTTCCAAAGTCACTTCCACATTTTCAGGTATCTTTTCAGCAGTGCTCCACTCTCCTCTATTAGTCTGTTATCATGCTGCTGACAAAGGTATACCTGAGACTGGGTAATTTACAAAAGAAAGAAATTTAATGGACTGACAGTTCCACATGGCTAGGGAGGCCTCACAATCATGATGGAAGGTGAAAGTCACATCTCACATGATGGCACACAAGACAAGAGAACTTGTGCAGGGAAACTCCTCTTTATAAAACTATCAGATCTTATGAGACTTATTCACTATCATGAGAATAATATGGGAAAAACCCACCCCCATGATTCAATTACCTCCCACCAGGTGCCTCCCATGGCATGTGAGAATTGTGGGAGCTACAATTCAAGGTGAGATTTGGATGGGAACACAGCCAAACCATATCAGCACCCAACACAGGAACACCCAGATTCATAAAGCAAGTTATTAGGGACCTTCAAAGAGACTTAGACTCCCATGCAATAATACTTGGAGATGTTAACAACCCACTGATAATATTAGACAGATCATCGAGACAAAAAATTAACAAAGATATTCAGGACTTGAACTCAGCACTGAATCAAATGGACCTGATAGTCATCTATAGAATTATCCACACCAAAACAACAGTATATACATTCTTCTCATCACCACATGGCATGTACTCTAAAATTGATCACATAATCGGAAGTCAAATACTCCTCAGCAAATGCACAAGAACTGAAATCATAAAAAACAATCTTTCAGACAACAGTGCAATGAAATTAGAAATTAAGACTAAGAAATTCATTCAAAACCATACAATTACGTGGAAGTTGAACCGCCTGCTCCTGAATGACTTTTGTGTAAATAATGAAATTAAGGAAGAAATTGAGAAGTTCTTTAAAACTGATGAGAACAATGATACAACATACCAGAATCTCTGGGACACAGCTAAGGCAGTGTTAAGCGGGAAATTTATGCATCAAATGCCCACATGAAAAAGTTAGGAAGACCTCAATTTAACAACCTAACATCACAACTAAAAGAACTGGTCAACCAGGTACAAACCAATATCAAGGCTAGCAGAAGACAAGAAATAACCAAAATCAGAGCTGAACTAAAGGAGATTGAGACAGAAAAAAAACACTCAAAAGATCAATGAATCCAGGAATTGGTTTCTTGAAAAAAATTAATAAAAAAAAGACCGCTAGTTAGACTAATAAAGAAGAAAAGAGAGAAGATTAAAATAATCACACTCAGAAATGACAATGGGGATTTACCACTGATCCCACAGAAACACAAATAACCATCAGAGAATATTAAAAACACCTCTATGCACATAAACTAGGAAACCTAGAAGAAATTGATAAATTTCTGGAAACATACACCCTCCCAAGACAGAACCAGGAAGAAATTGAATCCCTGAATAGACTGATAATGATCTCAGAAATTAAATCAGTAATAAGTAGACTACCAAACAAAAAAAACCCTAGGACTAGAATAATTCACAGCTGAATTCTGCCTGATGTACAAAGAAGAGCTGGTACCATTCCTGTTATAATTATTCCAAAAAATTGAGGAAGACGGATACCTCTCTAACTCATTCTATGAGGCCAGCATCATCAGGATCAGCACAAAAACCTGGCAGACACACACACAAAAGAAAACTTCAGGCAAATATTATTGATGAAGATTGATGCAAAAATCCTCCACAAAATACTGGCAAACCGAATCCAGCAGTACGTTAAAAAGCTAATCTACAATGATCAAGTATGCTTTATCCTGGTGATGCAAGGTTAGTTCAACATATGCAAATCAATAAATTTGATTCATTACATAAACAGTACTAAAGACAGAAGCCACATGATTAGCTCAATAGATGCAGGAATGGCTTTTGATAAAATTCAATATCCCTTCATGTTAAAAACTCTTAATAAACTGAGTATTAAGTGAACATAACTTAAAATAATAAGAGCCTTCTGTGACAACCCCACAGCTAATACCATACTAAATGGGAAAAAGCTGGAAGCATTCCCCTTGAAAACCAGCGCAAGACAAGGATACCCTCTCTCACTACTCCTGTCCAACATAGTATTGGAAGTCTTGGCCAGGGCAGTCATGCAAGAAAAAGAATTAAAGGGCATCCAAACAGGAAGAGAGGAAGTTGAACTATGCCTATTTGCAGATGGCATGATCCTGTATCAAGAAAACCCCATAGTCTCAGCCCCAAAGCTCTTTAAGCTAATGAACAACTTCAGCAAAGTCTTGGCATTCAAAATTAATGTGGAAAAATTACTAACATTCCTATACACCACAACAGTCAAGCTGAGAGCCAAATCAGGAACATAATCCTATTCACGATTGCCACACACACACAAAATACCTAGGAATACAGCTAACCAGTGAGGAGAAAGATCTCTACAAGGAAAACCACAAACCACTGCTCAAAGAAATCAGAGATGACACAAATAAATGGGAAAAAAATACCATGTTCATGGAAAAGGAAGAATCAACATTGTCTGGGCGCGGTGGCTCACATCTGTAATCCCAGCACTTCCAGAGGCCAAGGCAGGTGAATCACCTGAGGTCAGGAATTTGAGACCAGCCTGGCCAACATGGTGAAACCCCATCTCTAGTAAAAATACAAAAAAATTATCCAGGTGTGATGGTGTACACCTGTAATCCCAGCTACTAGGGAGGCTGAGGCAGGAGAATCACCTGAACCCAGGAGGTGGAGGTTTCAGTGAGTCGAAATCACGCCATTGCACTCCAGCCTGGGTGACAGAGCCAGACTCTATCTCAAAAAAAAAAAAAGGAAAAATCAATATGATGAAAGTGGCCATACTCCCACAAAGCAATTAGAGAATAGTTTATCAGTTTCTTTCTTTCTTTCTTTTTCTCTCCTTCCTTCCTTCTTTCTTTCTTCTTTCTTTTTCTTCCTTCTTTCCTTCCTTCCTTTTTCTTTTTCTTCTTTCTTTCCTTCCTTCCTTCCTTTCTTTCTGTCTCTCTTTCTTCTTTCTTTCTTCTTTCTTTTTTCTTTCTCTCTCTTTCTCTCTTCCTTTTCTTTCTCTCTTCCTTTTCTTTCTCCTTCCTTCCTTCTTTCCTTCTTTCCTTTCACCCTCCCTCCCTCCCTTCCCTCCCTCCTTCCCTTCTTCCTTCCTTCTTTTTCTCTCTTTCTCCTCCCTCCCTTCCTTTCTTCCATCTTTCCCTTCTTCCTTCCTCTCTCCCTCCCTTCTTTTTTCCTTCCTTTCTTCTTTCCTTCTTTCCTTTTTTTCCTCCCTCCCTCCCTTCCTTCTTTTTTCTCCTTCCTTCCTTCTTTCCTTCCTCCCTCCCTCCCTTCCTTCTTTTTGGAGACAGGATCTTGCTCTGTCAGATAGGCTGAAGTGCAGTGGCTCACTGCAGCCTTGAATTCCTGGGCTCAAGCAATCCTCCCACCTTAGCCTCCCAAGTAGCTGTGACTGTAGGGGCATGCCACCTCATCCACCCGACAAAAAACAAAAACAAAAACAAAACAAAACATTTGGCTGGGCATGGTGGCTCATGCCTGTAATCTCAGAACTTTGGGAGGTCAAGGCAAGTGGATCACGAGGTCAGGAGATCAAGACCATCCTGGCCAACATGGTGAAACCCTGTCTCTACTAAAAATACAAAAATTAGCTGGGCATGGTGGTGTGCACCTGTAGTCTCAGCTACTCGGGAGGCTGAGGCAGTAGAATTGTTTGAACCTGGGAGGCGGAGGTTGCAGTGAGCCGAGATCGCATCACTGCACTCCAGTCTGGCAACAGAGCGAGACTCCGTCTCAAAAAAAAAAAAAAAATGTAGACGCTGGGGTCTTGCTATGCTGTCAGGCTGGCCTCAAATTCCTGGCCTCAATTTATCCTTCCTCCTTGGCCTCCCAAAGTGCTGGGATTACAGGTATAAGCCATCATACTTGGCTAAGTTTGGCAGTTTCTTGAAAAACTAAACATATATTTCCATATGCCCATGAATTATATCCCAGACATTTATACCAGAGAAATGAAAACTCATGAACTCATGCTCATAGAAAAACCTTAAACACATGTTCAAAACAGCTTTATTTATAGTGACCCCAAACTAGAAACAGCAAAAATGTTCAATAGGCAAATAGTTAAACAAACTGTGCTGCATTTAGACCATGGAATACTACTTAGCAATAAAAAATAAAAGATTGTCGATATATGCAGCAGCTTGGATGGATCCCATGAGTATTATGCTAAGTGAAAAACACCAGTCACATACTGCATGATTCCATTTAAGTAGTATTTTCAAAATGACACTATTCTAGCGATTAATAGCAAAGAAATTAATGGCTTTAAGTTGTTAAGGTGATTGTGTGGGGGGAATTTGGCTATAAAGGGAAGCATGACGAAGATCTCTGTGATACGGAATAGCTCTGTGCTTGATTTACATGAATCTACAAATGTGATAAGACATATGCATAAAACTATACACACACATTGTATCAAGGTATTTTCTTGGTTTTGCTACTGTGCTATAATTACTTAAAATATAAACATTTGGAGAAACTGGGTGAAGGCGTACGCAGAATGTCTCTGTACTCTCTTTGCAATTTCCCATGAATCTATAATTATTTTAAAATAAGAAAATATTAAAATGGCTTTCTTGCTGAAATCCTAAACCCCAGAATATCAAATGCTGGCAAGGATATAGAACAACAGGGACTCTCATTCATTGCTGGTAGGAATGCAAAATGATACAGCCATTTTGGAAGACATTCTAGTCATTTCTTACAAAGCTAAACATACTCTTACCATATGATCCAGCAATTGCACTTCTATGTATTTATCCAAAATGGAAAATTATGTCTGCACAAACATCTGTTCATGGATGTTTATAGCAGCTTTATTCATAATTGCCAAAAATTAGAAGCAACTAAGATGTCCTTCAATAGACTAATGGGTAAATAAACCATAGTACATTTATACAATAGAGTATTATTTAACATTAAAGAAAAATAAGCTATGAAGCTATGACAATATATGCAGGAAACCTGTATGCATATGGCTGAGCAAAAAAAATCTCATCTGAAAAAGCTCTATACTGTATGATTACAAGCATGTGACATTCTGGAAAAGGCAAAATAATAGTAAATAGCTCAGAGAATGCCAATGGTTCAGAGGGAGGAGGGAAGGATGAGTAGATGGAGCCTGGGGCATTTTTAGATCAGTGAAGCTATTTTGTATGATCCTGTAATGGTGGATGTATAATATTATGTATTTGTCAGAACCCATATAACTGTGTAATACAGAGTGAACCCTCGTATAACTATGAACTTTAGTTAATAATAATTGTCAGTATTGGTTCATCAATTTTAACAAGTGTACCACATTAATACAGGATGTTAAGCATTGTAGAAACTGGGGATGGTGGAGCTGTCTATACACTTTCTGCAATTTTTCTATTAACTTAAAACAGCTCTAAAAATAAAAGTCTATTAAAATGGTTTTCCTTTTTTTTTTGAGGCGGAGTCCCGCTTTGTCTCCCAGGCTGGAGTGCAGTGGTGTGATCTCGGCGCACTGCAAGCTCTGCCTCTCGGGTTCACACCATTCTCCCGCCTCAGCCTCTCGACTAGCTGGGACTACAGGCGCCCGCCACCACGCCCGGCTAATTTTTTGTATTTTTAGTAGAGACAGGGTTTCACCGTGTTAGCCAGGATGGTCTCAATCTCCTGACCCCGTGATCCGCCCACTTCGACCTCCCAAAGTGCTAGGATTACAGGCGTGAGCCACCGTGCCCAGCCAAAAATGGTTTTCTTACATGGTAATATATGGGTTTACTTTTTGCTTTCTTAATCCATACTTGTCTAAGTTTTAGTGTATTCTCTGTGTTAAGCTATTTATTTTATAATAAAGTTTGTAGTCATGTAAGAAAGACACTTGTACCTATTCTACCTTCAGTAGCCTCAAGATTCTGCTTTGATTCTCTGAACCAACAGTAGAGAAACTTTTTTTTTTTTTTTTTGAGACTGAGTCTCAGTCTGTTGCCAGGCAGGAGCGCAATGGTGTGATCTCGGCTCACTGCAACCTCTGCCTCCTGGATTCAAGCGATACTCCTGCCTCAACCTCCTGAGTAGCTGGGATTACAGGTGCCTATCACCACACCCGGCTAATTTTTGTATTTTTAGTAGAGATGGGGTTTTACCATGTTGGCCAGGATGGTCTTGATCTCCTGACCTCGTGATCCGCCCACCTCGGCCTCCCAAAGTGCTGGGATTACAGGCGTGAGCCACTGGGCCCAGCCAAGAAACTTCTTATTTATTAGTAAGGCTTAGAAGGTCATGATGCTTTGGTTTATCCTTGTTTTGTTTAGCTTCTCTTAGATTTTTATCATCAGGCTATAGAAATTTTGAGGAAAACAACAGAACTTATAATTTTTTGCAATATTTTATTATCACTAAGCATGTATCTAATTACTTTGCTTGCATTTTCCTTTTAATTCTGATATTAATTCAGTGTAGTAAAAATTAACACCAGTATTCTCATGAGTAATGTGAGGCTAAGTTAAGTAAGATACCAGTGAAAACATACCTAGCAAATGATACAGCCAAGCTGAAACCCAAGCCTAACTCATTTCAACAGCATTTATTTGCAGTCCACCACACTATCATGAATAGTTTATCTTTGTGGTTTATGGCAGGTTCTGGAAACTATTTTAGAAATAAATATCAAGTCATAGTTTTATAGACAAATGAGCAACAGTTCATTGTGTTTCAAATATTCTTTCCTCTCATCTTAATGTCATATCTTTCTCCCCAACCCCAAATTTCACTCAGCTTTTCCACTCAAAGACACATCTTCAAATATAAGATGGTTTCAAGAATCAGTCTGACTACTCTCTTGGTAATAAAATAGGCATCTGAGACTATGTCTAACAGAATGGGTAAGGCCAGTCTTCAGTGTCCAATCTCTTTGCTCATTAAATCTGGAATGAACGATGTTGATATGTAAGTCCTGCAATGTTTATGGATTCTTGTCTCTTCCTTCTCCCCACTCTAACCGCATCTGCTCCCCTCCATCCCATGCATTCTGAGATCCACACCTTGGGGTTTCAGATTCACTCTACTGAAGATACAGTTATATCATTGCTCAGTAGAGATCTCCCAACAAACCAACCCCACTTTAGGTTTTCCTGATGAGGACCAGACCACAACAAGAGGGTTGCCTGCAGATGCACAAAATGAGACCAAGCCTGGGATATGTCTGATGAATTCTAGAATTTATAAGATAAATTCAACATTCAGATATTTTACCAGGAAAGGATCACATATATTCCCCAGGACCAACTCCTCACCCCCGACCGCCACCCAAAGAACTGGCTTAAACACCAAAAATTCCACCCAAGATCATCAAAATAGTTTATTGTGTTCAGAAAAATCACAGTTTGAGGAAACCTTAAACAATAAGTACACAAGAGATGCCCCCATGGGCATTCCATAGCAGAGACAGACTCCTGTATGTTTTATTCCAGAGATGTTGCATGGTGGTAATAAAATGATGGGAAATAGAGGAAAATAGATACAGGAAAATGCAACAGACAGGGAAGCCAGCTAGATGTTAGAGTACGGAGCAATCGAGGAGGCATAACCACACTTGGGGTGGCTATAGGGCTGGAAAATGCTGAAGATGACTGCTTTCACTGAGGTCAAGGACTGGAATATTGCCAGCTTTGTAAAGCCATTAAAGCAGAAGTTTCTTCAGTGATCTTCTCTCTAAGAAACACCATCACCTATAGCAAGACACACATAGTTACTAAGGAATTTAAGATCAGTTTTGAGCTCCTTGCTTCAGATTCCTTCCTCTTGTCTCTTAATCCTTTGACTTTGCAAAATTCTTTCAACGTTCATCTAATCTTTCCAACATGAACTAACTGTATACCCTACTCTCCAACTGAACATAATAAGCACCCATGCTTTACCTTTTTTTACAGTTTCTGATACTACATTTGAGACTAAAGGAGCAAAAGCAGGCATTGGCCTCTAAGAGATTCCCATTTCATGCAATGAATTGACCCTAACCTGAAAGGAGCCAGGATCTGAGAATGCTTCTGAACTGATGACCTGCCCCAAGAAATACAAGCTAGGATGTGCCCAAATCTTGAGGCTTATTTTTCTAGATCCCTAGACTCAGTATTCTAATGTATTTTCTAGATCCCTAGACTCAGTATTCTAATGTGAAACAATGGTTTTAGGTACTGGAGATGATTTCTAAGACTGGAGCCGTGATAGAGGTGCCCGTCTATGGAAAGGGATGACAGACCCTGAAGCTCTGGGATACCAGATGATACCAATGTCTGATTCGTTCTGGCAAAGAGAAATCAAGAGCCACATCTGTTCCTACCTTTTCTCTTAAATGCATTACATTTCCTTTCCCCACCCTGTTTTCCTCCCTCAGATATCTCCGTATATGTCTTCCTCTGACCACACCTAACTCACCTCCATGTGCCTCACAGAGGCCCCCTGCGTTCTGCTGCATTGCTTTTGCGCACACCCTTGATGATGAAGATGGTCCCAGTGATGATGCCCACCAGACCCACAATCAGGCCCAGGGCACACACCACATTCTCTGTAGTCTCTGGGAGAGGGCTTGGAGCATCAAACTCTGGGGGGAAATAAGGCAGAGTACATGGTAATGAGTGTGGGAAGAAGTAACACTCAGAATCAAATGTAGGGTACTTAATAAAGAGAAAAGTTATTCATAGATTAAAGAAGAGGAAGACAGAATGATGTATTGAGAGAATTACAGATTAAAAAGAGGAGGAAGCTGGGTAGTAGAAGACAGTTGTATTAATTGTAGCAGGTATTATGAAACAGTTAGAACACCGAGTTTCACACAAGCATCATAGGAGGAAACCTTGAAATAAAGGAGATTGAGTGATGGTCCATACCCCAGTGCTTGAGAAGAGGCTCATCCAAGCCCCAGTGCTCCACCCTGCAGTCGTAAACATCCTCAGTTGAGGGCAGGAAGGGGAGATAGTGGAACTTGCGGAAAAGGTGGTCTTCCCTGGGCAGGAAGACTGTCTCTGACACTCCTGTGGTGACAGGTTTTCCATTTCGAAGCCACGTGACATTGACCACTGGTGGGGTGAACTTGTCGATGAAACAGATGAGGACATTGGGCTCTCTTAGTTCCACAGGGCTGTCTGTGAGCACAGTTACCTCTGGAGGTACTGGGGGACACATGACAGACATGACAGAAATCAGCCATCACTGCTTAGGCTCACCCCTCTCCCTCCCATGCTCAATTGTGGTACAAACCTATCTAAAAACCCTAAAGCTGAAAAAGTAGTTGAAATTGTGCCCTGAGAAATCTATGTCACATCCTCAGATAACAATCTCTGACAGCACCCCCTCCCCAAGAAATTGAGCCAATATCGAGGTATAAGATATCCAAGGACTTCCCTTCTGGCTCCCCCAGCATGAACTTAGAGCAATGACTTCATAGGAGATCATGGATGACAGAGACAAGACTTGAGCACATCAAGATAGGATCAAACCCATAAAGTTCTCAGACCTCTGGCATGAGAATTTGGGGCTTGTTTATGGCAAAGTTAGGCCCTTGGAGGGAAAATCAGTTACAATAATCTAACACAAAGAGCTGAAGCAACTACTTTCAAACTATGGATTCCCATGTCCAGGAGTGCAGCAGAGAGGAAGGTACCATTGGTGATCGGAGTATAGTTGGAGCGCTTTGTCATGATTTCCAGGTTGGCTTTGTCCACAGCTATGTTGGCCAATGCACCTTGAGCCTCAAAGCTGGCAAATCGTCCAAATTCTTCAAGCCGCCAGACCGTCTCCTTCTTTGCCATATCCACGTGGAAAATCTCATCACCATCAAAGTCAAACATAAACTCGCCTGATTGGTCAGGATTCAGATAGAACTCGGCCTGGATGATCACGTGTTCTTCTGAAAGGCAAGAAATGGAGAAAGAGAGTTGGGTGGGGGGAATCAGGAGTGGGAAATGAATAACCCACATACATGTAGGCAGGAAGTGGTGGAAAGAGATTGGGCCAAGAGGAATGAAAGAATGATGGTGAGTAGGGATGAGTGACAAGACAAGGTCTAGGTGAAGGCCATGCTGCTGAACAAAGCTGGGAGGGGAGAAACAAGAAGGACTGGTTATAAAAAGGGTGGATTGAAGGAGATGAGGGCTAAAGAACCCAGAGTCTTGTGAAGCTGTTGTTCGGCTCCATGTTACTAGCTGAGAAATTATTTTTTTTAGAAATCCAGCAGCAGCCCCTAAAGAGAAATGTTCTCTCACTTTCTTTACCCAGGCATTAAATACACTTAGGCCAGAATTCCAGAGCATCTCTTTCTCAGAACATTGTACTCTAAGAAGAGAGAAACGCTGTTTGAAAGGTTGGGTTTTAAACTCTGGGATCAAATAAAATCTTGAATTCTTATTCAGCAACTTACCTAGTGATCCTGAGCAGATTATTCTACCTATTTATGTGTAGTTTTCCTATTATGTAGCCCTGCTGTGGTTTTGATCTTGTCAGGGGTTTGTTTTTAAGATTAAATGAGATAAGGTGAGTAATTTCTTAATATATCAACAAGCCTGTAACAAGCACTGTTTACATTTTAGAGTCAGAAGCTCCTTTTTATTTAAGGGCCAAATCTATGGAAAATATAACTGGGGACTGAAGTACTCCAAAAATTAAAACTGAGACCTTGTAGTGTCGTAGAGCCCCTGCTTCCCGGCATCCAAACCCACACGGTGGTTACCTCTATGAGAAGGTTCACGTCTGGATTGACCTTGGCAAGTCCACCTTTTATCTTAATTCTCCTTAAATTGGGACTGTTATTACAGAACATGTTCTATTATGATTGACACTGAGAATAACCAACACCAAGGGAATAATGAACATGAAAAAGGAAAGCTACACTTGGAGAGTATGCTGCCTCTGTGGAGTGTGTCAATGAGTGGGAGATTTTTTTTTCCCTAGTCTTCAAAAATAAGGTGAGATATTTTGTTTTGTTTTGGTTTGGTTGTTTGAGACGGAGTCTTGCTCTATCACTAGGCTGGAGTGCAGTGGCGCCATCTCAGCTCACTGCAACCTCTGCCTCCCGGGTTCAAGCGATCCTCCTGCCTCAGCCTCCCGAGTAGCTGGGACTACAGGCATGCGCCACCACACCAAGCTAATTTTTTGTATTTTTAGTAGAGACAGGGTTTCACCATGTTGCCAAGGATGGTCTCGATCTCTTGACCTTGTGATCCCCCTGCCTTGGCCTCCCAAAGTGTTGGGATTACAGGCGTGAGCCACCGTGCCCAGCCAAGGTGAGAGATTTTAATGTTTGACTGTATATTGATAAGCCTAGGAATTTATTTACCATTTGCATCTGTGCAAACACACACAAATATACTAGCTGCCTCTTCACAAATCAAGGGAAGAGCCTCTGTCTTTCCAGGTAAGTATCCCTATGTATGGCTCTTTTGGGGCAATAGAAATCTACAATTGCCACTATGGGTGTGGGAGCTGGGTTATTACTTTGCTTATTTCAAGTCTACCTGACACCTTCTGTGGGGGTCACTCTGGGTGGAGAATACTTTTCTACAGTACATCTTTACAACAGCACCAATGTTGCTCTGGAGATGAGAGAGAATAATATCAGATTCCCCACTTCCTTACTTATTTTTCTACTGTCTTGGAAATATTACTAAGTTAACATGATATAAGATCTACTGTACCATGGAGATGCAAAGGCAGGGAATGGCTATCACTGTCCCATGAAGCAACTCATATCAGCATGCCTTCCCTCCCCTTTTCCTTGGGTAAATTGTTGCTTTTTGATGACTTTTCCTTCTAGTAATCTTCAACACAATATATGTGCTTAATATATACCGACAGGATTTACACTCCAAAAAATAACTACTGTATCATGTATTCAGATAAGAACAGGGCTAATAAATTTTCTTTTTTTTTTTCATTTAATTCTAGCAAAACTATGTGTGGTTTTTAGTTTTTAATTTTACTAATTTTCCAGAAAGAATAATTAAAGCCCAGAAATATAACTTGTTAATGCTTGCCAGAAAATATTCTTCCTCCCCCACCCCCAGTTTGGCTTGTAGAAGGACCGTGCTATTCATCAATACACAACTCAGTTTTGATCCTCTAAACCAAATTTGACTTACTTCAGTTTGTGGTGAGGGAAGAACTCCACCAAACCACAATTTGTTATACTTTCTGTCTAGACCACATAATACCTGTCACACTTTTCTTTCACTCCACACATTATATTCCAAATGTCCATAGGTCATTTCTCCAATGCTTCATAGTCTATTGTCCCAGATTTCATTCCCTCAGCACCTACCTTTGATAGCCCATGATTCCTGAGCTCTCATCAGCACAGCTATGATGAAAAATCCTAGCACGGGGACTCCACTTACGGCCATTTTCGTCTTGGGTGCTCTTTTGGGAGTCAGTAGAGCTCGGGATTGAGGCAGAACAGACAAGAATAAAAGAAAGGAGAATGTGGGGTGTAATAGAGTCTGCCATTAAAATGCAAATAAATTATTCATTGGCCAATCAGAAAAATATTTTGAGATGACGCATCTGTTGCTAGGGGAAGGGTTCTTGCAAAGGGTCCAGGACACAAGACACTCAGTTCATTGGATAAAGAAGTAAAGTTCTTAATCAAACAAACAGGACAACAACGACAACAAATCAAGTATTTAAGACTGTTAGTTAATCACGGACAGACTCTTTAATCCCAATCTGAGTTCTAGACAGGGATATATCTGAAGCACATTAGTGAGAACAGAATCAATGGAAACACCTAAAGTGAGAGCTAAATACAGATCATATGTCTGTGCCATGACAGCTGGAGAGTTTGTGTAAGGGACAATAAATTACCCAAATAGAAGGTAAATTGTCAGGCCATGGAGATTGTCTGAATTTTGGCGGTACTGAGGACATAGCTTCACTAAAGAAGCTCTTTCATGCTTCTTGGAGTCCTAGACTTCAAGATGATCAACTCAGGCCAAGAGCTTGGGATGGCTGGCATTGTGTCTCATTTAGAGAAAATCAGAGGAGAAACTCTGAGGTTCAACACTCTCAACACTGGAGAAGGATGGAAGGCTATATCTTGAAACACAAGTAGTAGTTAGTGGAAATAGTGGGCTGTAAAGGAGCTACCTTCTTCTCATCTCTACCATCTTATATATGACAAGAGATTGGAGTTGACTAATGGACACACCTCATTTGAGGATTCAGGTCAATGAATATGAGAGAGTATAGTGGGCAAAGCCCATTCTTTTTTGTTGTTTTTTTTTAGACAGAGTCTTGCTCTGTCACCCAGGCTAGAGTTGGTGGCATGATCTCAGCTCATTGCAATCTCCACCTCCCGGGTTCAAGCGATTCTCCTGCCTCAGCCTCCTGAGTAGCTGGAATTACAGGCGCCCACCACCACGCCCAGCTAATTTTTGTATTTTTAGTAGGGAGGGCGTTTCACCATGTTGGTCAGGCTGGTCTCAAACTCCTGACGTCGTGATTTGCCCACCTTGGCCTCGCAAAGTGCTGGGATTACAGGCATGAGCCACCGCACCCAGCTGGCAAAACCTATTCTATTGTGAACGTTAGAGATAATAACCCACAGGAGGGCTTTAATATTCCTTCCCTCATGTCATAAGATTATGAAAGTTTTTCTCTTGTCATATGATTATTAAAGATCTGCTCTAAAGAATATATTTTGATTTTCAACATAGACAGTCCTGAAAATAAGAGACTTCAACTCTCATGTTTCTGAAAATACAGTGTTATGAAAAGGAAAATGTTAAGTTCTTTCCGTAGAAAGGACTGGGAATACAAATACTTCCATGAAGAGTGACCTGGCAGTGAGGGAGCCCATCAGATAGTGAGTCCATTGTTCTTTTTTTATTGTTGTTTTGTTTTCGAGATGGAGGTCTCGCTCTGTCGCCCAGGCTGGAGTGCAGCGGTGCGATCTCGGCTCACTGCAAGCTCTGCCTCCCGGGTTCACGCCATTCTCCTGCCTCAGCCTCCCGAGTAGCTGGGACTACAGGTGCCCGCCACCATGCTCGGCCATTTTTTTTTTTTTTTTTTTTTTTTTTGTATTTTTAGTAGAGACTGGGTTTCACCGTGTTAGCCAGGATGGTTTTGATCTCCTGACCTCGTGATCCGCCCGCTTCTGCCTCCCAAAGTGCTGGGATTACAGGCATGAGCCACTGCGCCTGGCCGGTGAGTCCATTGTTCAACATCAGTCATGACACATCTGCTTAGGGTGGATTTTCCACACTGTTGTGCTGAGGTCTTATCCTGCCATGCAGCCGTTCTCACAAGTTATGAACACAAACATTCCATATATTACTGATTATTTGATCACATCAAAGGGCTTTGAATGCACTGTGGCATTAACTCCTAGATCACTAGAAAGAGACCTACAGCATGGTCTCTCCTGCAATTTTTCAGGAATACCTTTCCTGAAAGGTAAAGAGTCAGGGGAATGGGCCAGGTGAGAGCCTATGGTATCAGTCTGTGCTGAGAGTCTGATCCTATGATTTAAGCTTGTCATCTCCTCTTTTAGAGGCAAAACCATGTATAATTTTCTATGTCTGCCCTTTGCTGGCTGCCATAATGCCTTGTTCTTAAATGGTGCTTCAGAAAAACATGGTAAATTCAAAGACATTTCATATATTATAATAGCACCTTCAATCCACATTGTTGCTCAGCAACTTATGACACTGTTTAGTCCGAAAACACTGATTGGTTCTTCTTGTGAGATTACTAAATTTGGGAGCCTTGAGAAATGACTTTCAGTTCCCTTTCTCTGTGATAGGAGAGAAGTTCCTATTTGGACAGTGCTCATGGTTCTCCGTTTTCTTTCAAACTCTAATTTCCTGTGTGTTTGAGGGAACTTCCAAAGGCACCTGAGTGAGGACTTCTTGGTGATGTCAAATGGTGAGGAGCCACTACAGCCACGAGAATTCAGTCAAGAAATGGAATCCCTGTAAGCAGTCTAAGCAGAACTGAATATATTACAGGGAATTAGCCCTTAAAACTGTTAGGGGGTCTGGAGGAGCACAAGTCACTGCAGACCCCTAATTTTAAAAGATCAGGAACCCACAGGAAGCCTCTGCTGATGTTGCAGATCCTCTAGATCCCCTAGGAGTAAATGTCTTTAGAACACAAGGCTGCTGCCAAAACTCATGTCTGTGAAACCTGTCCCTGAGATGGCTGTGGCCTAAATTCCACCTCCCAAATCTCATAATACTGAGTTGAACTGGAGAAATGTATTCCACATTCAGAGACCTGGGACAGAGCAAGCCTGAGAGATATAATATTCTTACATCTATTCCCTAAGACACAGACAGGACCAGAGAAGCAAATGGAAATTTTACAAAAATTACTGAATGCAAATATGTGTGTCTGTGTTTGTGTGTATATCCACAATAGATCACTCTGGTTCTCCCCACAGTGCCAAGCCTAAAAGCAGAGGACATATTCTTCTGGAGAAATAAGTTAGGGCTTTCACACTAGGCCTAGATCAAGTCTGGGACCTCAATACTTCATTTGTGTGGTTTGAATTCTGAGAACCTCCAGCCCCTTCTTTTAGCTTCCCTTCCACCACCCCCTACCCCCTTTTCCTTCTGCACTAAGGGTCTTCATGGTGTTTTTCTCCTACTAAGGACTTCCTACCAGAGGTGCTGAGGGAATATTGATCTAGGTATTTCCTTCTCAATTCACTACATAAGAAGCTTTTCTTGTGTCACTTTTTCACATCCTGAGAGGTCGCAGAAGCTGGTCTGCTGGAATAGATCCCTATCAGAATAAAAACTGTGAACTGTTGATATCAACAAGTGCACTAGGACATTAACAAATGTGCTAGGGCAGTGGGTTAATGGACCTTCCTAGCATGTCTTGTGTTAATAGAGGGCTCCATGATGACTGGACTCATCTTTAACCTGGGAGGATGGCAGTTTGAGTTTGATTCATTCTCTCTTCACCTCTACCTGAAACCTGATGCTTTAAAGACCAGAGTTATCTTTATATGGACCTCCTGGGGTGTGAAATTACCCCTCTTTACTTGAGTAGTCTTTGTAAATTAGAAAATGCATGCAGGTAGGGGTGTGTGTGTGTGTGTGTGTGTACGTGTGCACACTTAGAAACTTTGAATCCACATCTCAGAATATTTTCCTGCCGGCCAACTACAAGTTTCATTGCTATAACTTGAGCACCTATAGTCAGATTGTTCTATAATTCTCTGTGTTCTTGTCTGTTCTAAATGGCACAAGCTAAGTCTTATAATTGAGAGACTCTGAAGGAAAAGATTAGCTTGACCAATCACCAAAGAAGTCTAAGGGTAGTTGTCTCTAATAGCTGCCCCCGTACGGCCAGTCCATGGCTTGATTCACTCTCTCAACACCTCCTGTTCCTTAGAAATTCTGGAAGTTTGTTTTCAGAGTTCCTTCCATCTCTATCATATTGGCCACTCCAAAGCCAGCACAGAGAATTAGGATATAGGACATGCTGATCCTTTCATCTTCTCATCTTTGTTCTCATCTTCTGAAAAAATGCATGTCCTCACCTGTGAATCCTTTCTTAGCTATTCTTCCAGGAATAGGGAATGATTTTACTCAATCATCCATATAAAACAGAGTCCAGAAACTTCATTTAGACATTATGTTCTATTGCATGAGTAAACTGTGGAATCTCATCAAGGTCAGAATGATTTTATAGAATTCAGATGTGTTTGTATGCATACGTGTGTGTGTGTGTGTGTGTGTGTGTGTGTTGAAGGAGGAGAATTAGGAAAGTATCCATTTCAATCAATCTAATTCATATAATTTTTTAATTTACTCCTTAATTGTTTAAATACTATTTGATCATATTCTTTATTTAAGGTACTTTCTTTTGTTTATTTTTTAAAACATCTGAAGCATACAAATGTAATTGCTAGGTTGGATAAGCACTAAATGGAATCTTTAATCAAACAAAAACTCATTGTGCCTGCTCTTGCCCCTTTAGAGAATTTCATTAGAGATGCTATTACCCTGTGCTTGGGTAGGAATTATAGCATACTTCATGAATTATTTGCTCGGTTCTAATTCATGTGCTATTCTTCAATTCCCTTAAATTGCACAAGTATATCTTAGTTCAGCAATTAGATTGTTTGGTACTATATAATAATTGAAAGTCCCAACTTGATTTAAGATAAATCTTTTTCTATCCCTATGTAAATTGTTGAAGGCCGGAATGAGTGTGGTTCTCCTTCCTTCTTACATTCTACTGGCACTTTGAGGCCATAGCTCATCCAGGGCAGGTTCAGGGAAGAGGAGGAAGAGAAAAAGACTAGAAATGTCTTACTGGAAATGAAATATTTGTGTTCTCTGAGCCTAGATGATATTCCAAGTAAAGCTTTTCTCTTGTGCAAGGTTTGGTAGGCTCTTCAGATTCCCTCATGGCCCATGTCTGGTGTGGAGGGAACACTAAAACATCCTTTGTGTCCACAAACTCTGGGAGTGTGACCATTCCCAATGCATCACAGTTTCCAAGATCCAATACCAACTAGTCCATATATCCTGCCCTTTAGGATTCTGATGGGAGCAGAAGCCAATTCTATCTTCAACCACTCAACTTCATATCAAGTAGAGGAAACTCTTGGTCCCCCTAGAAAACAGTTTCACTAAATTCCAGGCAAGTAAGTTGGTCCCTTTCCCACATACATTGGGGGTAGATGATAGAATTCATAGTAAAGAGCAGATCTATTCAAGGATATCACAAATCTGCTTCATCCTATACTCTCTGACCACCCTTTGGTCAGTAGAGAGACAATAACAGAAGCTTGTTTTTCCCATCATTCCTTATTTACTTATTTATTTTATTATACTTTAAGTTCTGGGATACATGTACAGAACATGCAGGTTTGTTACATAGGTATACATGTGCCGTGGTGGTTTGCTGCTCCCATCAACCCGTCATCTAGGTTTTAAGCTCCTCAAGTACTACGTATTTGTCCTAATGCTCTCCTCCCCTTGCCCCCCACCCCCCAACAGGCCCCTGTGTCCATGTGTTCTCATTGTTCAACTCCCACTTATGAGTGAGAAAATTCAGTGTTTGGTATTCTGTTCCTGTGTTATTTTGCTGAGAATGATGGTTTCCAGCTTCATCCATGTCCCTGCAAAGGACATGAACTCATTCTTTTTCATGGCTACATAGTATTCCATGGTGTATATGTGGCACATTTTCTTTATCCACTCTATCATTGATGTGTTTTCCCCATCATTTCTTTATGAATTCTGCAAAAGAGGTGAACAACAGTCTCGTATGTCCATAAATAGGTATCTGTGTTAATGGCCTCTTAGTTGATACTGAGGAAAGACCACAAACATTAAAAGCAAAACAACAAACATATGAAAAAGTATAAATCATGGTCATTGTCTGTTACTGGTCACATAGACATAATTATAACACAGTTTAGGAAACGGAGGCAGAACTGGCCATTTAAGCTGTGTTTCCTAGTCCAGTTTTCTTACAAGATAATGGAGAAGAGTATGCATATAACATGTTTTTTGTTAGATTAAGCATCACTCTGTTAAGGAATAAATTTGAGTTACTTTCAACCACTTTTAAGGATCCTGCTCTTTTTCCCAAAGTAAAATTGATATTTGAGGCCTCAGTAAGTTCCACGTTATGTCCAATTATTTAGCATTACAGTGTCTGTCTACTTCCAAGTGACTAAAGACTTTTACTCTTGGCCATATGCCACATAACTGAAGATTATTCTTTCAGGTGAAAGTGGCAGGATTTCTATAAGACCCTTAAGAGGCTTTTCCTTTAGTTAGAAGGGAATTTAGGGACTGGAGTTCTGAGAACTGGCCATGTCCAGACCATAGTGCCCCCAGACGACAGTCATTTCTGCCACCTTTTCTCTGGACATACGCAGCATTATTTGGAAATCTTTTTTCATTAAGCATGATCTCTGCTCATTTCTGAAGATCGTAAGAATGTCTGTGTAGCAGTCTTTTTCTACTCTTAATTCTTTTCTAAAAGGTATAATTGAGAGTAAGGAAACAAAAAACTAGAAGACGGTTTATTTAATGTACACGGTCAGCAATCATAGTAAAGGAGCTGGGTTCTAAACACGTAAAACACTTACTGTAGCAAAGTTGGGAAGAAGACAAGGAGTGTGAAGATGAGAAGTTAGAAGTGTGAAGAAGGAATCACTAGAGCCTCCTGATAAGAAAGGTAGTAGAAAATGATTTTTTAAAGTATTTAAGTAGGTAAGATTTCAAATCCAAATGTCGTGAATGAGTGAAGGAAACTTTCACAAAAAAATAGAAGTCATAAGAAGAAGGTGGCTCTGTTCACACTAAGTATAGCATGGGTCAGGCACAGAATGTAAGAGGGGAATTAGTTCTCACAATAAAATAGAAGAGAATATAAGTGGCTAAATGGCATCTAAAAAATAATCCATTCCAAGACTTAAGCTAATACAGATGGTCTCTGACTTATAATTTGGCTTATGATTGTTCAACTTTATGAGGGGTTTATTGGTGTATTAAATGCATTTTCAGCTTAAGATATTTTCAAGTTATAATGGGTTTATTGGGACATAACCCTATTGTTAAGTTGAAGAGCATCTGTACACGAGCAGTGGTCCATGCTGCAAAATGTTTCTTAAAAACCAATAGTGAGGATAGAGAATAAACTATTTTAGGTTTCTGAGATTACTTAGGAACTTTGAACCTTTAAGGTAGAAAGAAAGGCGAGAAATATGCCAGAAGATTGTTACTGTTTTCACTGAAATTCTTTTTTGGGGTCCAGTTTCTTTTTACCAATTGAAAATACTACTACTATGACTATGACACTAAAGCTTATAGTTGTAGTTCCATTTTACCTGAGAAAACTGGGTTTAAAGAAATCTAGTCTTTTGGTCAAGGGCTTACTTAGAAAGTGGCAACTGTGATTTTCTAAATCAAGTCTCTAGTTCTGTAGCCAATAATAATATGTGGAGTCCAAGAACCAGCCCACTCAAAACACTAAAACCACTCAAACCACAAACGTATCCTTGGGTAGGGATGACGGTTGGTTTTTTCTTGTATACTATGTTTATATGTGACTATTTCAAAGGTTCTCAGGACACATCTTTTTCCCTTATTTTCTAATGTATAGTATAACTGGAACTAGGTTTCCCTCTTGTGGTCAACAGTGTGTAATTCTTCATAAGTGTTTTTGACATTGAGTATTCAGATACCTTAGGAAAGATCAAGGATTTCTTAAGTCAGGATGCTTCAACTAATTTTTTTCTTATATGCATACTCAAAGTGTGTTTGATTTAATTAGGTCGCTTAAATGGTTTGTAATTTTATTTATAAAATTACTTATAAAATATTTAAAACATAAAAATACTTAAAGTCTTTTGTAAGTATTACCATGCCTTTTTTGAATAAGCACACAAAATACAGGATGTACTTCTTTTAAATAATCTGAAGGTTGAAATAATCTCTTAAAACAGACAAAATTAACTGTATTTCATTTTGAATCTTGTGGATAAATGCTTTATAACATGCTTTCTACTTCTCCATGATATATTTAATCTTAGGCTAATTTTCTAGCTGTTTTCTGGAAACCTGATGGAGGAAGAATGTCAGCTGGATTTTTAGACAACATTGCTTGTGGCACAAATGGCTTCTGGTTGGCATTTTGTATCTTTACTGGGAAGAATATTTCATGAACCATAACAAATGACAGGGTCCCATAGTTTGGGTATTTCCAAGCACAGTGACCCTTGTAACTGAGCATGCCCTCTACAGGGACTCTGGAAGCTGTGCCCATGGGTTTGTTATAAGAGGTACTAGCTCGTAGATGGCATGAGGATTCTAAGCTAGGGTGGACACCACTTCCACAGGTGTAAATTCAGCTCCTTGTACCTGAGTTGTCACTTGGGGGATAGGGGCAGAGGATGAAACTAGCACCTGGATTAAATTATGGACTGTTTCAAGAACTTCTCCCACTGAAGAAAAAGACTTGATTCAGCACTTTGGCATACTTTGACTCCTGTCTAATATCCTTCTAAGTGAATCTGAGAGCCAGGTGTGGCCTATGGTAAAAACTTGAATATGAGTATTTAGTTAAACCTGAGAATACTCCCTGCCCCCGGGTATTGATACATCGACAATTTTCATTTTATGTCTTTTTTTTACATGTGTATATGTCACATGGTATATGTGTATACATAGGAGATACACACACACACACACACACATTTCCCATATTTTGGGAAAAAATTTGCATATTTTTTATGGCGTTAACATAATTAATAGTTTTAGTCTTGTTTTATTTTTGTTACCAAATTTACTTAATTCTAAGGATAGATGATATGTTTAAGGATCTAAGGATAGAGGTACAATATTTTAATATATGCCAAAAACATATTTTAAAAAATATGGTGAGAGATTTCTGGTTCCGAGACAAGATGGAGTAGGTACAATTCTTCCTCTTCCTCCTGGTAAGTACAGCTACAGACAGACATAAAAAGCCCTTGAATGACGGAGAGGAGAAGCAGGTTGGCCTCAGACCATGGGATTGGGGAATGACAGAGTGGTGAGTTCCATGGGTTTTCTTTCTACCTAATATATCCAGGAATGAGTGCTGGAGAAACTGGAAAACAGGAAACATCAGTAGTCACAGACAAAAATATCCTAAGGAAAACATGTTTCCCTATCCAAGGGAACAAGAAAGAGCAGCCTACCGGGCAGATAACTGATAGTAACCGCACTACTCCAGTCAAATACAGAAAAATCAGGGGCTCCCATCCCGCCTCAGTCAGCAAACGCTGAGTGAGGAGCATTGTCTTATCCCATTGCCTGGCGATAATGAAACACTACCTAGACCCATCAGGCTTATGTCAGAGGAAGCCAACTGGGGACCTAGGACTTTCACTCCTGCCTGTCAGTAATCAGCCACCTCCACACTGTGGTGTTAGTGAAGCCCATGTGAAGAGCCTGGACTTCCACCTGCCCCGTTGCAAGGAAGCACTCCTCACCCACTTTGCCAGGGTGCTGTCAGAGGAGGCTAAGTAGAAAGCTGGGACTTTCACCACTGCCCAGGTGTAAGGAGGCACTCCTCCCTTCCCGGTGTCAGTAGAGGCTACGTGGGAGCACTGATGAGACCCTCTCCCTCCCGGTCAGGATTCTGTAAGTGGAGGCCTAGTGGGGAGCCTGAATTTCTATACCCAGCCTGCAGCCACAAGGCACCCCTGCCAGAGCTGCCAGAGAGCCTTCAGTTCTAAGTTCACCAGGAATTGAACCTGTCAGCACCTTGATCTTGGACTTTTCAGCCTCCAGGACTGTGAGAAACACAGAGGGTCCTCCTATAGCATTGTTTTGTTCAACGTTGTTTTGTTACAATGTTGGAGAGAAAATAAATAGGTTCCTAGCCAGGGCCACTGTCCATGAGGAGTTTGTGTGTTCTCCCCACGTCCGCATGGGTTTTGTTTGTGTACTTGAGTTTTATCCCACATCCCAAAGCCGTGCATGTTAGGTTAATTGGTGAGTCTAAATTGTCCCAACAGAGTGACTCTGCGTGTGTGTGTGTGTGTGTGTGTGTGTGTGTGTCTGCATCCCACAATGGATGGGATGGCATCCTATACAAGGTTAGTTCCTGTCTTGTCCTTGAGCTGCTGGGATAGGCTCCAGTCACCCACGACCTTGAACTGGAATAAGCAGGTTGGAAAATGAATAAGTGAATGAATAGAAATGTTTCTAAAATAAAAATTTGTAAAGTACATGATATTCATACAACTGCACAATAGTAAACCATGGGGTACAAAAGTACTCAGTGAGTTCAAAGTATTTGTTCTTTGCATTTAAGCTGTGTGGTGGCAGGAGGTGCTCCTTACCATTTTCATTTTACAAACATTTGTTCCTTAATGTAACCCACCACCACTGTGACCGCCATCATTCACTAATTCACCAAAAACTGGGTAATTAACTATCTTACTTGTTATTATAAACCTACCTTAAATGTATATATAGTTCCCATTTATTTTAATGTTTAATATTAGAAGTGGTCTGAGTCTTTATTTAGAAGTTTGGTGATGTGTTTGTGACCAGAAATAAGCCATAAGAACTTAAATCTTGTTTGCATCAATTAGCGCAGGGGTTCCCAACCCCTGGGCCACAGACCACTAATGGCCTGCTGTCAGATCAGCAGAGGCACTGGATTCTCACAGGAGTGCAAACCCTTGTGAACTGTATTGTGGACTGTGCATGCGAGGGATCTAGGTTGTGCCATCCCACTCCCTGCCACTGCTAGCCCCCGACCCCCATCCATGGAAAAATTTTCTTCCACAAAACCAGTCCCTGGTGCCAAAAATGTTGGGGATCGCTGAATTAGCCTATGGTCAAATTAGTTTTATTATATGTCATTTTGCTTAAAGTCACAGCTTCTAAGAACCTATTGATGATGTTAAGTGAGGACTTTCAGTAAATGTCTGTTGTTTAATCTATTCCATCTGGGTGTCAATGGAGCCAAGTAGAGGACATGGAATTTCACATCATCTGTCAGTTTTGGGGTGACAGTTCCATATTTAAGTCAGTAGATTTTAAGTAAAGTACATTGCCTCCATAATTGGGTTCCCCTTATTCAATCAGTTGAACGCCTGACTAGCATAAGAGAGAACTCTCCAACAGATTGCCTCAGACTCCATCTGCAATCCTGGCTCTTCCTGGTTCCACAGCAGACTACCTTTGGGCTCAAACTGCAACTCTTTCCCCAGTCTCCTCCACTGCTGGCCTCTTCTGTCAGAATTTGGACTCAGTAAGCTTCCACAATCATGTGAACAAATTCTTTAAAAGAAATATCTTTCTATATATACATATCCTATTGGTACAACTGCTCTGGAGCACCTAATACAGATCCCAAGGGAATTATTCTGAGTACAAAATGCCAGTCTCAGAAGGTCATATAGTATAATTCCATTTATATAACATTTTCTAAATGATAAAATTATACAGAAGAAAATCAAATTAGTGGTTGGCACAGTGTAGGGATGGTGGGGGGTGGGGGAATGATGTGACTCTTAAGGAGGGTGAATGGCGTGAGGAAGATCTTTGTGGTGATAGAATATAGTTCTGTATTTTGATCACAGTGGTGGTTACATGAATCTACACATGTGATAAAGTAGAAAACTGCAAACACATTGTATCAGTGTGAATTTCCTGGTTTTGGTATTGTGCTATAGTTATGTATGATGTAACCATTGGGGGAAACTGGGTGAAGGGTACAAGGGACCTCTCTGTACTATTTTCATCATCTCCTGTGAATATATAATTATTTTGAAATTAACATTTAAAAATCATAAAGCATATTATCTAATTTTTTCTCTCAAATTTTAAACAAATCAATGTTTACCTTGTAAATCTTCTCTGCACTCCCAACAACATTGGATATTCTTTATTTGTATTTTTTTTTAAACTACAGACACACCTGACTTAAGATGGTTTGACTTAGGATTTTTGACTTTTCAATGGTATAAAAGCAATATCCATTCTATATAAACCATACTTTAAATTTTGATCTTGTTCCAGACCAGCACTACTCAGTATGATACTCTTTCACAATGCCAGGCAGCCTCAGCCACATGATCATGAAGGTGAACAATTTATACTCTACACTTTCAACTCACAATATTTTCAATTTACAGTGGATTTATTGGGAGCTAACCCCATCATAAGTTAAAGAGCGTCTGTATTACATTTAAAAACCCAGGTTATTTTAAAATCGTTGCTTATATTTACATACTTACAAGATTATTCAGTCTAGCCCATATTTACAAGGGGGAAAAAACACGCTCAAGGTATTTTAAGCCCAGAGACATGTAATACAGTGAAGTGCATTGCAAAAGTTTTGTAAGGACAGAAAAAGCAAAATTGTGCTTCCAAAGATCAGGAAGTGCAGGAAGCTACTATTGGCCCTACAGCACTAAACAGACCCACACTCCTGGCAGCTGCTGCTACTTGCTGTCAGAAGCAGAATGACAGCAATTTTCCACTGCCTTCTAATCACAAGTGAGTGCCTTCCTAAGAAAGGGACTCTGGAAGAAGTGGTGTCCAGGCTTCAACCCCAAGTGATATGGAAAAAAGCACAAAACAGGGGAAAATTGATTTAGGACCAACAGACAGTATCTCCAACTTAAAATATCTTGAATATTTATTCCCGAATATATTACCCCTTTCTAATATCTCTTTGCATTTTCCTTATTTGTACTTACATATATATTTGATGAATTTTTAGCATTTTTAGTAATTTACTAAATCTATATTCAATAGAAATATTAAACCTAATATAATGTATAGCATTATCCGATATAGAAGATCTTAAATGTCATTAATTAAATGTTAGCCTCTTGGGTTTTAATTTATATAAAGCTTAATAATGTGAAAATACATGAAGATCAACCAAATGAAAAGAGCAAAGATTATGCACAAATTGCTATAACAAAGGAGTCAGCCACCATCATTTGCATTTTGGCAGAGACTCAAAGGCAGGCAGAGAAGTAGGAAACTTTACAGTGGTTAAAAGGGACCTGATTGGAGGCTGTTGGCATGGGGAATGCTTAAGGGGTAACTAGAAGTGGAGTACCCTGTGTAATTGGTTAGGATGCATATTTAGCTTTCCCTGGTTGGTCCTAAGTTGGAAGCAGGCACAAATATTGGGGGAACTGTCAGTTATTAATCAAGTCCTGGCCATTTTAGAACAATTGTTATAAAAGTTATTATTTAGCTTCCTGGATTGTCACTAGAGACAGCAATCTGACTTCCTGCAAGTCGGACTTACGGCAGACTACCTTGCTGGATTGTTTATTGTAGATAAGGGAATTGGTTCCCCAGGCAGGTTGCTGTAGGGTGTGGGTCAAAAGTCTATTTTTTTTTTTTTTTTTTAGATTGAGGCTTGCTCTGTTGCCAGGCTGGAGTGCAGTGGCGCGATCTCGGCTCACTGCAACCTCCACCTCCTGGGCTCAAGTGATTTTCCTGCCTCAGCCTCCCGAGTAGCTGGGACTACAGCTGCGTGCCATCATGCCCAGCTAAATTTGTATTTTTAGTAGAGATGGGGTTTCACCATGTTGGCCAGGATGGTCTCGATCTCTTGACCTCATGATCCATCTGCCTTGGCCTCCCAAAGTGCTGGGATTACAGGTGTGAGCCACCGTGCCCAGCCAGGCCTATTTTTATATATGGTCTGGCCATTGTCTGTTTCTATATCCAGTTTTTCAGTAAGCACAATTTAAAATCTTATTCTTTTTTCCACTACAGTATAAGATGCATTAGGGTCACAGTAAGACAAATTGTCCCACTGGCAACAACTACAAAAATAGGATAAAATTTTAAAGGTATATTTTTAAAAAGCATTGTTTAGCTAAGAAAGTAAATAAGACTAGATGAACTAAAATTCCAAAGAAGAACCATGCAAATGTAAGCTGATGTTTGGACATCACTGTTTGTCTTGGTAGCATTTGCTGTTTGTAAGTGTGCGCTGCGTTTTAGTGCCATTTTTCTGCTACCGTTTTCTGCTGTAGGAAAGTTTTCTGCTACAATTTTCCTACAGTTTTCTGCTGTAAGAAAGAAATCAGCAGCAATTATGGGGTCAGTGTGATGTAACTAGAAAACCGAGGCATCTCAAACACTCTGGTTTCTTCAAAACGCGTTGGTTAACTTCTGATGCTATGGTAGAAGGTAAAACAAAAAACTAGAGTGTCAACTTCTGAAAGGCAATGCAAAATCTTTCACTGTCCAGTGGTATTGAGGAAACAAAGACGTACCATTGATAAGGGGCCTAAAACAAAACAGACATAAGTTTCAGAAGAACTGGTGAGTTGATGCCAAGTAGCAACAACCACTTATCACCTGAGGACACTTACTGATCTGAGTGCTTGTTTGGAGCTAATAATCCAGATTTGGCCTCTGACAATAGGCTCCTCCAATGGACTAAGAAAATAGTAAGTGTCTTGTCATTTGATGTGGTGCTGAAATGACAAGATTTGAGAGTTGATGACTTCAAGCACTTTGTAGGTGTCCTTTTCAAAACACTTGTTAAATGTTGAAGATGTATGGAGTAGAAGACTAATGAGCTAAGATGAAAATTTCTTTAAGTTCAGCCTAAATCTCCTTCAGCCCTTCAGGATTGAGAAGATGAAAACTATTGGGTTTTTCATTGAAAGTCATGGAGGACCATGCTCTAGAAATGGGGCAAAACTTAAGTCATGCATCACTTAGCTAAAGGGACAGGCTCTGAGAAATGTGTCATTGGGTGATTTCATCTTTGTGTGAACATCACAGAGTGTCCTTAAGCAAACTAGATGTTATAGGCTACTACACATTTAGGCTATATGGTACAGCCTATTACCCCTAGCGACAAACCTGTACAGCATGTGACTGTATTGAATACTATTGGTAATTGTAGCACAATGCTAACTGTTTATGTATCTAAATGTAGAAAAGGTGTAGTGAAAATAGCATATGAAAGATTTTTAAATGGTAGATCTTTCTAGGACACTTACCATGAATGGAGCTTGCAGGACTGGAAGTTGCCCTGGTGAGTCAGTGAGTGAGTGGTGAGTGAATGCGAGGGCCTAGGGCATTACCGTACATTACTGTAGACTTTATAAATACTGTAACTAAGACAACACTAAATTTATGAAAAATGTTTTTTCTACAATAATGAATTAACCTTAGCTTACTATAACTTTTTAAACTTTATGAACTTAATTTTTTAACTTTTTGACTGTTTTGTAATAGCACAGCTTAAAACACAAACACACTATACAAAAATATTTTCTTTATATCCTTATACTATGAGCTTTTTTCTATTTATTTATTTCATCAGTGTCTTCTCAATGTCTTCCTGAGTTACTGTGATAACCTGGGCAAAGGCCCTCCTCAGATAGTAAACCTTAAAAGCTGCTATAATTCCTTGATCCATTGGTTGGATTAAAGAGGGAGAAGCACCACTTCGATATTGGGATAAAGATCATTAATAACAGGAGGATGTGCAGGAGATACGAATAACCATAAACAAAATCTTGAAAGTTATGGTATTCTTCACTCAATGCCTCTCTATTTCTCTGGCATAGCAATTTAGCATGTAATCATGGAAGAGGAGATGGGTCATCCATGACGTTTTATTACACCTGCAGTGTACTGGCAGGGTATGCTTTTCACATTCTTTTTTTTTTTTTTGACAGAGTCTTGCTCTATCATCCGGGCTGGAATGCAGTGGCGCAATTTCGGCTCACTGCAAGCTCCACTTCCCAGGTTCACGCCATTCTCCTGCCTCAGCCTCCTGAGTAGCTGGGACTACAGGTGCCTGCCACCTCGCCCAGCTAACTTTTTGTATCTTTAGTACAGACAGGATTTCACCGGGTTAGCCAGGATGGTCTTGATCTCCTGACCTCGTGATCTGCCCACCTCGGCCTCCCAAAGTGCTGAGATTACAGGCGTGAGCCACTGTATCTGGCCTCTTTTTATATTCTTAAGGAAGGTCCTGGGATTTTCACCTTGCCATATCACAGAGAGCTTTAATTTGCAGCCTGCAACATTGCCCTCAAGCAAGACCGTTATCTGTACTTAAAAGCCTTGAAAGCTAGCATTGACTTGGCCTCCTTATGGATTAAATTCCTTTCAGGCAATGAGAACAAAGACACAACATACCAGAATCTCTGGAACACATTTAAAGCAGTGTGTAGAGGGAAATTTATAGCACTAAATGCCCACAAGAGAAAGCAGGAAAGATCTAAAATCAACACCCTAACATCACAATTAAAAGAACTAAAGAAGGGCAAACAAATTCAAAAGCTAGCAGAAGGCAAGAAATAACAAAGATCAGAGCAGAACTGAAGGAAATAGAGACACGAAAAACCCTTCAAAAAAATCAATGAATCCAGGAGCTGTTTTTTTTTTTTAAAAAAAAGATCAATAGATAGACCACTAACCAGACTAATAAAGAAGAAATGCGAGAAGAATCAAATAGATGCAATAAAAAATGATAAAGGGGATATCACCACTGATCCCACAGAAATGCAAACTACCATCAGAGAATACTATAAACACCTCTGATAAAACAGACTTTAAACCAGCAAAGATCAAAAGAGACAAAGGAGGTCATTACATAATGGTAAAGGGATCAATTCAACAAAAAGAGCTAACTATCCTAAATATATATGCACTCAATACAGGAGCACCCAGATTCATAAAGCAAGTTCTTAGAGACCCACAAAGAGACTTAGACTCCCACATAATAATAGTGGGAGACTTCAACACTCCACTGTCAATATTAGACAGATCAACAAGATAGAAAATTAACAAAGATATTCAGGACTTGAACTTAGCTCTGGAACAAGCGGACCTAATAGACATCTACAGAACTCTCCACCCCAAATCAACAGAATATACATTCTTCTCAGCACCACATCGCACTTGTTCTAAAATTGACCACACAATTGGAAGTAAAACACTCCTCAGCAAATGCAAAAGAATGGAAATCATAACAAATAGTTTCTCAGACCACAGTGCAATCAAATTAGAACTCAGGATTATGAAACTCACTCAAAACCGCACAACCACATGCAAACTGAACAACCTGCTCCTGAACGACTACTGGGTAAATAACAAAATGAAGAAAGGAATACAGACATTCTTTAAATTTCCACTTTTAGCCTCACTTTTTGTGTGTCTGCATCCTTGATCTCCATGGCCATGAGACAACAAACCTCAGGTCACCCCAGACAAACGAGGCTGCTTCAATCCCACTTATATGAGGTGTCTAGGTAGCCAATCTCATAGAAACAGAGAGTAGGTTGGTGGTTGCCAGAGACTGGGGGCAACGTAAATGGGGGAGTTACTCTTCAACAAATACAACATTTTAGTCATGCAAGGTGAATAAGTTCTAGAGATCTACTATACAACATTGTGCCTATAGTTAACAATACTGTGCTATAGTTAAAAACTTGTAAAGAGGGTATATTTCATGTAAGGTGTCCTTATCACAACAACACAATGAAATAAATTGGAAAATGAAGGTGGTCCAGAATTTACCATTGTTACCAGCAAGAGGGTTATTTCAATACAAACTACTCCGTCAATACCAGAGGCCATAGCTCTCCTTCCAGAGCTTTTAATTAAGACCCAGGTAGGTCTTTGTTCCTACAAATGTCAGTGAGAGATTCAGCCCTGAACTTCAGTACTTGCTGGCCCAGCTCCCTGGCCTCCTTCTCAGGTAGCTTCAGGAGCGGGCACATGTGAAAAGGGGGAGACCCACCTTGTGCCCAGCAGACCCAGGCTGAAGGCAGTTCTCTGTGTCCTGAACACAAGCAACATGGAGGAGGCCTCATTCTGCCTTTGGGGTTTGGGGCCTGGCTCATAGCTCAGTGCTGCACCACAGCTCAAGAAATATCCTGTGGGAAAATCTGGCCATGAATTTAAGAATTTGAGAACCTCAAATATCTAATTTCTTAGTCAGTCCCTGTGTGCCTTGCTTGGTTTCCTTTCTCCAGCAGATTCCCTCCCGAGCCCATGACACCTCTTCTGTATGAACAATGAATTGGCAAATGCCCCATGGGTGGCAGAGGAAGAGTTGTGATTGTCAGCTCACCTCAAAAGGGTCACCTATTCTCTGCAATTGTATTTCATCTAGTGTTTGTTGCTTCCACAGTTCTACCTTCCCTTTAAAGTATGAATTTTGTGTTTTAAATTTTTAACTTTTCTAGCTGTTGTACTGGGAGTGTTGAGTTAATCTAGCAGTATCCCACAGAGAAGTCAAAGTCCTATATTTATTTTCTGTTATGTTTTTCCTGGCTTTTATTATTTTTTGTTTTCTTATATATTTTTTAATTGAGGTCATGCAGAAGAAAAATATGAGTGATAATTTGAGGCTCCAGGAAATATTATATTTCTCTAGAGGTTATTTAGTTTTGCTTGTGTCAGGTAATGAGGCTAAGGGCACTAATATCTCAAATCACCCAAATCTAGTCTAGGACTAGTTAGTTAGAACTCAGTATTCAGTTCTTATGAAGGATGATCTGTTTCTATTTCACCTTATTCCACATATTAGACTTCCAAGGTTTCTATGGAAAGTGTATTTTTATCTTATGGAGTCCTTCCTTTATTTGTGAGGCATGAAATCCAAATTTGTCCCCTTAGCCCTTTGAACATTTTGTGAGGTTTTTGTGCTTAATGGAAGTTGAGCCAAATGAAAAGGAACACAGGCATCAAACACCACATGGAAGCTGAAGCAGCTAGCTCTATTGAACATGCTTCCCCCTCACGTAATAAATAGCATATATTCTTATCAAGCTGCAGCTGGCATCATAGGAAGCACGTTTTCTCTTTGCCTTTACATCTTCTGATTTTTGACTGGGAATGAAAATCATCTGTATATGTGATTCTTTCCTACTTGGTCGTGGCCATTATCTTGTTCCCTTACTCCAAGGAATTATCTAGATGTTGGATGATTTGGGGCTGGATAATGACGGATGTGAAGTTGTATTTTACTTGCTCATGGTTAGCTGGAACGTTTCCCTCCCCACCATCTACCTAAGTAGTTTTCAGGCTGCCTGTATCAGATCAATCAGGTCCAGGTGAGCAGGAATAGAATCCAGAGTTGCCGCATACACTGGGATATGAGGATGTCTGTTGAGTTGTGTTTTGTATAAATTGTGAAAGAAAACTAAAAACTTGGCACCCCAGTTCACCATGTCAAAAGGAAAGAATTAAGGTGAAAGCTGAGTCATGCAAGAAATTGCCTTTCCTTTGGTTTCCAAGCAGATAGCTACAGACAAAAGGTTAAAAATATCCCCACCGGTAGCTACTCTACGTTCACCTAATCATTTGCAAAGCGATGATTTACTGAGTGCAAGATGAATACGTAACTGACTCTTCCCCTACCTGCCCCTTTTTCCTTGCAACATGTGGATTGCCATACCTTCTCTCTTTCCCTGTCAGCCCACTCTTTCCCTTTAAATATCGAAATCACCTTTGGAGAAAGACACAGACCAGATTGCCCGTGTCATTCGATGATTTTTTCTTTCCAGCATGTCCCTAACCTTGGGAAAATAAACTTCTAAATTGCTTAAGACCTGTCTCAGATACTTTTTGGTTTACAACCTTGACATATATCAGAATTTCAACCTATGTGATAGTCCAAGGAAGAGTGAAAATTACCAAGGAAAGTACACTATTGGAGCTATTCATTCTCCCTCCAGTCTGCTTTTCACCTTTAAATATTGAAGCCTTCTAAATCATCTTTGGAGAAAGCCACAGACCTGTCTTCTGGGCATTGTCTTAAACCCTAGCAAAATAAACTTCTAAATTGATTGAGACCTGTCTCAGATACTTTCTGGTTTAAAGTATTGTGACTATGGTCTTTCTTTGTACCTGCCGCACTGCCTCCTCCCCGTTTGATTTACCAATGCCCAATGAAGCCATGTTTTCAGCATGCAAAACCCAGGAAAGAAATTCTACAAAACTTGCCAAGCAAGAACTCAATGTTAAACTCATAATGATAGTGCACCAGCTCATCGAGAGGGGAGCCAATTCGCAAACAAGCATGAGAAAATCTAGATGAAGGCCATTTTACCAGCCCTAAAAAAAGCTATTTCTGGCCGGGTGCGGTGGCTCACACCTGTAATCCCAGCACTTTGGGAGGCCAAGGCGGGTGGACCACGAGGTCAGGAGATTGAGACCACGGTGAAACCCTGTGTCTACTAAAAATACAAAAAATTAGCCGGGCATGGTGGCGGGCGCCTGTAGTCCCAGCTACTCGTAAGGCTGAGGCAGGAGAATGGCATGAACCCGGGAGGTGGAGCCTGCAGTGAGCCGAGATCACGCCACTGCACTCCAGCCTGGGCGACAGAGCGAGACTGTCTCAAAAAAAAAAAGCTATTTCTGTTTATGAATTTAACTATAAATAACTATATAGTATAAATAACTATAATTGATATGAAAATATATAAAGTTATTCAGTTGTTAATGGATACTTAAGTTGTTTTGATGTTTTGCTATTAGGAATGAAGTTGTCATGAACTTGCAATAGTTCTTCTTGATGTATGTTCAAGAGTAGTATTGTAGTAGTAACGTAGTATGATAATGTATATATATTTTCAACGTTACTATGTTATGCTGACTTGTTTTCCAAAATGATCCTAACAATTTCTATTTCCTTCAGAAGTCTGTTGGTAGAAACATTGACCCACATCCTTGCCGGGTTTTGATATTTTTATTGTTTTTTCAGTGTGGCGTTTATTTACATTTCTCTGACTTATAATGAAGAGTTTGAAATTTTTTCACACATTTACATGTTATTTATACATGTTGCTATAAAATGTTTCTTCTTACCTTTGCCATTTTTTTTCTCAGAGAAATATAGTCATTTACTAATTGATTTGTAGGAGGTCTTTCTATGTTCTGGGTACTAATCGCTGTCATGGTTTAATATGTTTTAAGTATCTTTACCCAGTTTACCAAGAAAATTTCCTCTCTGTAGTGAGTGATTCCAATCAGCATATAAACATGCCACTGCATTTCCTTTTCCCTAAATCCAACTCTGCTAATGAATTTTTACTTCTAATCTGAAGGAAACCCTTAAAAATACTGGGCTGCACCTGTTATTTCCATTCCTCCTCATTCTTCTTTCACTCTTCACAGATCAGGCTACAGTCCACATCTTTAACTGAACTCCTTGTCACTGACATGTGTTAGCTCCATGTTGCCAAATCTAATGGTCATCTCTAGGATGTCATTTTATTCATCATATCAGAAGCATTTTGTGTGGTTACTACTGCATCATTGATGTATTTTCTTGACTAGTTACTAAGCCTCACTGTCTTGGATTCTCATCACACAAGAATAACAGCCAGGTCTCAGCCTGCCTTGCCAAGTCTCCCATCTTCCCAACCTCTAAATGACTGAGGGCCCAGGACTCATCTCTTGCATTTGTTTCCTATGCATCTTCATTAGAGAAGCTCTCATGCATTCCCATAACTAAGCACAATTCTTTGTTGAAGTTTCTCTAACTTACATTACTAGCCTTGACATGTTGCCCATAGCTTTGAAGCATGGCTTGAAACCAAGCTTTGCATATTTCTTCTGTTGTTTTTCAAATAAGTTTTGGCTATTGTAGATCCTTTGTATTTTCATATAAATTTTAGAATTGTCTATTGCCACAAAGAAACCCAGTGGGAATATTGATCAAGATTGTGTTGAGAACTGTTATTTCAAAAATATCAATTCTTCCCAAATCAAAATATATTATATCTCTTTACACATTTAGAATTGTATCAGTTTCTCTCATCAGTATTTTATAGTTTCACATCACACATCTTTTGGTTCAGTTTATGTCTAAGTATTTTATGTTTCTATTGCTGTCATAATGAAGTGATTTTTAAATTTTATATGTGATATTCTGCTGTGGTGTATAGAATTACAATTTGTTTTTGCATTTTACCATTGTTAAATTCACACATTCTAGGCATTTTCAATAGCTCTCTTAGGGTTTTATATATAAGCAATCAAGCTTTCCAGGCTGTAATGTTTACTCTTTGCCAGAAGGAGTCTGAAATTATGTGAAATCTGCTAGGCTTAAACTAATTTTTAAAATAATAAAAGTTGAAATAAAAAGCCAGGTCAATTTTAAAAATAAAAAATATTTTAAAAATAGTTTCCCATGCCCAATTTTATGTTAAAATACAACCAGACATAGTTAAATGTTTTATATACGGTCATGAAACTAAATTGTCCCCAATTATTTTCATATTCCAGTTGATCTCAATTTCAATGGCTAGGCTATCCTTTGGGGTATAGTTTTCCTTTCATCCTGCTAATCCATTAATTATCCTTTTCTATATGTCCACAAATGTCAGAGGTGTTTGAGCCAGAGCAACTCCATCTTGAATAGGGGCTGGGTGCAATGAGGCTGAGAGCTACTGGGCTGCATTCCCAGGAGGTTAAGGCATTTTCAGTCACAGGATGAGATAGGAGGTCTGCACAGGACACAGGTCATGAAGACCTTGCTGATAAAACAGGTTGCAGTTAAGAAACGGGCCAAAACCCACCGAAACCAGCATGGCCACAACAGTGACCTCTGGTCGTCCTCACTGCTCATTATACGCTAATTATAATGTATTAGCATACTAAAAGACACTCCCACCAGCGCCATGACAGTTTACAGATGTCATGGAAACATCCAAAATTACCCTATATGGTCTAAAAGGGAGAGAAACCCTTAGTCCAGGAATTGCCCACCACCTTCCCGGAAAACTCATGAGTAATCCACCCCTTATTTAGCTTGTAATCAAGAAATGCTAAACCTACATGAAGTATGAACGATTCCTTACATTCCATCCCATGCACCACATCCTCCCTGTAGACTGTCTTGATTCCTTCAAAGTGATTGAATTATTATAATATTAGTGCCTATGTTCTCTACTCTCAAAAGTGCAAATGACATTAATAACTGAATTTATAATATTTTCTGCTTTGCTACCTTAGAGTGCCTGGTATTGCGACGTGATCACAACGAATTTAAGACAATGAAGCAGTCCTCTCTCCCCATCTCCCTCATTTCCTCTCTAGCTCTCTCTCTCTGTCCTTCTCTCCTCCTCCCTCTCCCCTGCATTCTCCCAGGGTTGTTCAGCGGCAGAATTCTGCGGGGACCTTTAAGAGCGAGAAGCATATTCAGCAGCAGCAGCAGCAGCAGCAGTTTTCCTATTCCTGCCCCCATCCGCGGCTTTGAACTGAGTTTACCACGAAATATAAAAACACAATTTCAGAAAGAAAGAGATTGGCAGTTAAGATTTGGGACGTTTCTAAATGGGACTGTCAGTCCTTCCCGTCACTCTGAAATCGCGGGGCTATCGTAAAATCTTGGAGGCGGCTCTTGAACAAACCTGTCATCTACTGGCCATGTGAGGAACTGCAACAGCCCGGTGGAGAATGTACTTCGCAGGGGTGGAGATCCTGTCAGAGGCCCCAAGAGGACCAAGTAAAAGAACCCAGGATGAATGGCAGGCCGGATGGGTGCAAATGCAGGAGGCTTAGTAGATCGGTGTGCTTTTCTTTAGCCTTCTTTCTCCCAATATTTGGAAGGGTCCCCTATTTCCAGTGTGAGACATGCCCGGATATCTCTGTGAGTGCAGCTTCTTTGGGGTCCTGGGAGGAGTGTGATGGTATTAACACATTCTGTACACCCTCTCCCCGCAATTCCCCAAGGGGGCATCTGCATTAGTTTAGGAGTCAACTGAGGTGGGTTTCACCGAAGCTTACATCTCTTCCTGGGAACTTGAGACTTATAGGCTCCCACCTGCAGTAGAATCAATTTTAGGTAATTTCATCATTTTCAAAAATAATAGATGATCATTATGATTGTCTTAAACTTCTGTAACTCTTTCATAAAAGTAAATTTAAAAGTAAAATTTTATTTTATTTTATTTTATTTTATTTTTTTAAACAGTCTCACTCTGTCGCCCAGGCTGGAGTGCAGTGGCACAATCTCAGCTCACTGCAACCTCCGCCTCCCAGGTTCAAGTGATTTGCCTACCTTAGCCTCCAGAGTAGCTGGGATTACAGGCGTGCACCACCATGCCCAACTAATTTTTGTATTTTTAGTAAAAACAGGGTTTCACCATGTTGCCCAGACTGGTCTCAAACTCCTGACCTCAGGTGATCCACATGCGTTGGCCTCCCAAAGTGCTGAGATTCCAGGTGTGAGCCACCACGCCCAACCTAAATTTTTTAAAATTTAAAGTTTTAGAGGAACTGATTTGTCAGACACTTTTTGTAAAGTGTATGACAGCCATGTATGTAAAGAGCTCAACTTAGACTGTAGGTCAGCCAGAACTAAGAATACCTCAGTCCTCATCCCTAAATGTTTGGGCATTTTACTATTCAGAAGTTCTACGGCCTGCCCTTCCTCCCTTCTTCTCTTTCTTCTCTTTTCTTTTCTTTCTTCTTTTTCTTTTCTTTTCTTTTCCGTCCCTCCCTCCTCCCTGCCCCCTCCCTCCCTTCCTCCCTTCCTTCCTTTCTTCTTTCCTTCTTTCCTTCTTTTTTTGCCAATCAAGAAAAATGACCAGAGGTGCAGATTGAACCGTGGCCACGCTGTGAGGAAAGGCCTCCGTCCCGTGAGCATCACCCTCCCCTCACTGGCCTCGGGAATCCCAGGCCCCCCATTCACATCTGGGGGAGGAGTCGCAGGGCTTCTGCAGGTGCTCTCTCTCCTCCAGTCAGGCAGCAAACCGAGGGGGCTGTGGAGGACAAGCCACTGTGCCTCCAGGAGATGAGAGCTGCTGATTTTTCTTTCCTTTCCCTGAGGAAAACGATACCTGTATCAGTCTCACTGCTGGGGGACTCCACAAAATAATCATCTTTCCGGTGAGTTGATCTGAGAACTCTCAAAACATCTTTCAACCAGGTCCCCAAGAAACAGCTGATGGCGTCGCCTGAACTTCCATATTCATAGCAGCACTCCTGATATTTCTTGGATTGACCTTGTTTTCTTATCTTCATTTCTAACCTCTTCTATTTTTGTATCCACCTTCTTTCCAAGGCCTTCCACTCCCAGTAATGACACCTTATAGCATTACAGGGATTTTGTATCATGATTAGATTCTTACTCTATCCTTACAGCGGTACTTTAACGTGAGCCACCCACATACTATCCCTGTGTAAAAACTAAGAAAATTGAGACCCCTGAAAAGAACAGACTTACCCAAAGTAAAGCTTGCCCAAATGTATAGCAAAGCTAGAATGAAAATCTCAGTCAGCCTAAACTCAGGGCTTCTTTTGTCGTCTAGTGGCTGAGGGAGTTATGAATGTGGGTCACAGGTGACCTCCGCATTTGAAGAAGGATCTGTAAGTGAATCGACTTGCGGAACAGCCTTGAAGCCGACAGTGAGCCCGTCTCTGCTGCCCTCTGGTGGCCAGGCCGATCCATGACTCCCCTCTCCTGTTCCTCCTGCCCTCGCCGGATGCTTGTTTTTCCCTCTCCTCCGTTCTAGCTGTTTATGCCTTGTTTTCCCGCTTCTCCTGGAGGTGGACTCTAGTCAGAATGGCAGAGATTGTGACTCTTTCTTTTCTCTCCCACACACCAACATCTTCCTGCACAAAATGGCCTCCCATAATATGTAGCATAATTTAGGACACAGTTCTTAGCACAGGCAGACCTCTGAGAAAGTGTATGCAGATGATTTGTGAGAACACACACACACGAGTGTAAACAGAGCTTCTTTACGCGGTAAGTTGGCACTGATGTGACTGACCATAAACAAAAATTCAAATAATTCCAGCATTTGGTACCTAGAGATGATACTACAGAATGCATGCAATGAGCGGCATCTTTTCACACATTCAGGTGTATAAAGTAAATTTCTATATTTTCCTATTACGGATTTTAATTTGTATGCCAAGCACCATTATGTCTTCTGACAGAGGAGTTCATCTGGTAATTTCCAGATAAATTCAGTGGCTTTCACACAATTAATTTAATAGCAGCCGTGTGATTTCCAAGTTCTGAGGGGGGAGGTGGTGCAGGGCTGGTGTAAAAGTCTCTCCTCATATTTGCATCATCAGCTCCCACAATATGTCACTATCCCGTCATGTTTCCTGGTCGTCACTGTCCTTCCCACAGTGGTGACGATCACTGTTATGTCCTTGATGCCACTCTCCTCTTGCTGGAACATTCCATGCCAGCATTTTAGGCAGCAAACTTTCATCCCACTGTTGGAACCTTCCAGAGTCTGCCACTTCTTGCCTTGGAGAACTTTTCCTTTGCTGCTACTCTGAGAGGGACATCTGTGGGCATCGCTACCATTCTGGGAGCCAGACGTGAAGTGGGGTTCATTCCCCTCTACTCTAATTGACAGAGAACCAGGGTAAAGAGATCCTCCTATTCTCATCCATGTTTAATTATGTTTCTCTTCTCTCCAAACCTCTCATCCTCTGCAGTGAGGGGAAGTTCTTTGTCTAGACTGAAGGATGGAGGGGGAAACCCTTACATTAAGAACCGTAACCGTAAGTCAGGGGACCCATTTATGGGCTGCTCATAATGTGAGGGAAAGAAACTTCAGGAAAAAATAGGCTCAAACCTTGTAACATCATAATGCTGCATATGCTTTTATTATTACATTGACATCGAAATCTACAATTAAATTAAAAATTGTTCTGGAGAACTCTTGAAATCCTGAGACTATATCTGAGATCCCCTCTAGCTCGAGGAACACAGACTTAAGGGGAATGTAAAGGAAAATCTGGCAGAAACAAAAACACACACAAAATGTGCCTATCATTATACTCTTCATGCCCGAATATTATGCTGAGAAGCTTATTACATTTCTTTGGTAAAAATCTGAGAGTAATTAAACCTTTTATTACTCAGCAAAGGGAGATAAAGTACGTGAGTAAAGAGAGTAATAAAGTAGCCAACAGGGGACCTTGGCCCGGAGCTCTGATCCTGGAGAGGGCAGTTCCTTCTCTGGGCCTCTGTTTTCTCATCAGTGGAATGAAGGATGGCACGTTTGATATTCAGTTTTGCTTCCAACTCCAGCCCTATGAGTGCCATGCTCTGGTGGAGACTTGGCACTAGTTGGGAATCTTTGATGTGTGGCAAGGTGGAGGGAAGGGTGGACAGCACCCGCACGAGGTGCTGTGGGATGGTGGGGTCTGCATGAGGACCTAACTGGGGGGTTGCAGATGAGGCCTCCATGAATGCCTTGGCTTTCTGGGCAAGGTGAGAATTGTCAGTGTCATGATTTTGTCTGCATGTCTGCAGAATTCACAGCCGAACCCAGCCAAAGTCCACTTGTTCCCTGAGTTTCACTTTTGAGAGGATTATAGCTGGTAGGAGGTGAATGTGCTATTCTGATTTTCAGAATGCAATCTCATTTTCAGAGGGCCTCCAGGATTTGGCTCTGCCTTCAACTGGGGTGAGACGGCTTAAATCCTCCTCCACCCAAAGTCCTGGGGGAGGCCTCCACAATCTCTGGCTCTCCCACAGTTCTGTCTTTGATCAGCACACCCCAGGGCTCTGACCTGGTTTTGACCACCTGTTATGTGGATGAAGATACATCTGGGGCCAAGTGAGAAGACCCAGTAGCACCGGGTTTCACCCCAAAGGTGAGAGGGAGACACGTGAGTGGTTTGGATTCCCTGGTGAAGGATGGCCAAGGGAAGCTGGGGACATTGTCTCAGATTAGAGAGTAGGACATATGGACAGAATCAATGTCCTTCAGGGAAATGCTGCCACTTGTTACACTGCCTCCCACTTATATGTTATATTTATATCCCACTGTGCAGTCTTCAAAGTGCGATTGTGGCCCATTTGACCCTCACAGTGTTCCTGTGAAGCAGGCTGAGTGAGGAAGAAGCACTAGATTAAAAACAAGAAAACCAGGATCACATTATTCATTTGTCATGGATGATGTGGGGCATGTGTCCCTGAGCCTTGATGTCTTCTTCTGTCACAAGCTCATGACACAGCTGGGAAAACATTAGGATGATTGTCTCCACCAGACAGTAGAGAAAATAGAGTCTCAAGAAAGTAAAGAAAAATGTCCAAGGTCACACACACACACAAAAGAAAACCAGTTCACTTTGTCTCCTAGAAATTTTATTTTAGCTTTCTCTATAAAAATGTGTTGTTTTAACATATGATAAACCATAGCTGTTTTTAATGTCTGCATAGATACATAAGCTTCCAACTTCATGAACTAAGTTAATTTATTCTTACCACTTAGTTACTATGGCTGCTTGGCATTTTGAGGAGCAACGTTTGAGGCTTTTACTGAAAAAAGTTCTAATGACCCATGATACATAGTAATTTGCAGTTTTCTTTGATGTGAGTTTTAGTAGTGCAGGATAGGACTTGAAATTCAGAATTGTTCATCATCTAATGCCTAAACATAAGCTACCACTTATTATTACAATTTAACACTTATACTTTATCCAGAAAATTAAATTACATTAAATATGGGTTTTTGAGAATTTGATAATACATTTGCATATTAGATCATATATCTTGACAACACCAAAATTTACTATATTTAATAGGAACAGCAGTTTCAGAAGATTCTTGCATTACATCCAAATAGTAAAACGAAGGGGTCAAAAGCTTATCATTTTAAAAGGTTTTTACTTAAAGATTGCAATTTAAGTCTAGTTATCTATTTTCAAAAAATGTGCCAAAGCTTTTCAGCATCCTGACTGCAAACCTTGTGGCACGGCATTTCCTCAGCACCACCGGCCTTCTGGGCTGGATGATTCTTTGTTGTGGGGGCTGCCACGTGCCTCATAGAATGTTTAGCAGCATCCCTGGTTTCTACCCAATATATATCCCCTCCGCCTAGTTGTGACAACTGAAAATGTCCCCAGACATTGCCAAATATCTTCTAAGGGCAAAACCGCCTCTTTCCCCATTAAGAACCCTGGTCCAAGGTGGTTATTTTCCCTGATATATTCTCTCACCAATCTATCTGAGCACTGGAGAAGGTTAGGATGGATTCTCCCAACATTCTTCGAAAGCTTCATTGATTTGAGCAATTTTTTTGAGAGTTCACTTGTAGATTTCCCTCCCACCACTTTGATATAAAAGATCTACAGGAACACAAGCCTCTATCTAAAGTGGTCTGCAGCAAGTGTGGGTTCGTTTTAGTTCACACGACTGAGAAATCATGCTTGGTATGGATGTTGTGGGGCTTTCTTTTCTCTTACTTGGTGGAAAAAAAAGTTCCTGCTTTTCACAAGAGGAGTCAAGGAGGCATCAGCAACACCCGTCACTCTAAGGGGAGGTAACTGATAAGTTTCAGGTGGCGAGGTGCTCATGGTCTGCACTGTCTGCTAACACCCAACCCCATTTTCACATAAATATCATACTGCCCTTTTAGATCTAGGTACTGTGAATGGGCTCATATAAGTTTCCTTAGAGATATCTTATATGAAATACACATTTTTTATAAAGCAAATGGGCAATATTTGCGTAACAACAATCTCCTGACTCATTTGATTGTTAAATCTCCATTTCAGAATGTTGATTTTTCCCCATGTCCCATAAAATCTTACTAGCATTAGTTTCTGGGAAAGGGGGAAGCTGTAATTGACTTGACACTGCTCCTGAGCTGGTTTCTCTACTGTGTGTGAAGCAAGTTTTCTCTCAATAAAATACTTGACACCTCACATATAATAAGTCTTAGACTTCTTTCACTCTGAAGTTTGTATTTTTCAATGGTAAAACTAGCCTTCTATCCTTGTCCTGGTAAGTTTTAAACTTTTTAGTGTGTGAAGTATTTTTGTTAAGCTGGTACATTGGGGTTGTTGGGTTTGCCAATTTCTGCCAGTTGGGCTTTTTGTTTTTTTAATTCATTCGTGTTTTTAAGTCTATTCTAAAAGGCCACTTACAGATATTTTCCCAACTATCTTTCTACTACTCTTTCTTTCACTTTCCACTGCATCTCTTTGTCCCGGGTTCTCTGAGTGCTAGCACTGAATGTTGGCTTTCTGGCTGCAGTGTGGAGACGCAGAGCCTTCCTGCCCTTCCCTCCACGTGTAGAAAACTGTGGTAAAGAAAGGCTTTGCAGGAGGAGCTGGGAGGAGGACAGGAAAAAATATTTGAATCTTGCTCTGTAAGTTTTGCAAGCTCACAACAGATAAACCTAAGGAGTTTTGTTTGCTTTGGTTTGGTTTGGGTTTTTTTTTAATATTATTGTTCCTTTACCTCAAGTGTTTTTTCATTTCAGTCACAAGACTTCCTTATGCCTAAAAAATTGCTTAAAATATTGTCTCATGAAATTAGGGTTGCTGAAGCAGGAATAATTTCATAAAGATCTGTTGGAAGCCCAATGTCAGGATTGATGTAGGAAGGCACACCGACAAAGTTGAAGGTGGTCCAAAGTCTGTTACAAGTTGGAAGGCTTTTGTAAGGAAGTTCAGGCAGAAAGAAACGGGCTCTTCATATTGGAGTTGTCTTTTTTCATTGGAGGGTGCAATACAAAGGTTACAATCATTGGACACAGATGACAATATATAGACCAAAATATTTCATGCACAAAACAATCAGTAAAACTTTATGTTTCAGAAACAAATCCATATCCTTTTCGATGTCAAGAGGTTACATATTAATCACTACATCAAATTAGCTCAGAAGCTACACTGAAGCCGAATTACATCAACGTTTGGGCGTATGAGCAGACCTGGTTATAGGTTACAGAGGTATCCTTCAATCAGACGTTATCTTACGTGTAGGAGAAGGCAAGGACTATGATTGCTTATCTTTTAAGTAGTAGAGTGACTCAGGCAAGAGAGATGGGAGGCCGTGTGCTCAATCTTGTTTTGTCTTTGAAGCATCTTTCTGGAGAGCTGCAGGTCATCACAGAATCAGGGGCTTTGTGAAAGTATGCTAGCAAGCAGAAATGAGCAAACAAGGCTTCTTACATTTGCTACATTGTCTCACAATATAACACGTTAGGTAAAGGGTTGGATGTGACCAATAATTGCAGAGAAATGGAGCAGAGCCCATTTCATTGACTGTGCAGGGGTTGATGTGGATTCTCTGCTAAGACTGCATAACCAGTGGAAGCCATGGAGTATGCTGGGTGTGTCACAGCCTCACTTAGGCACAGGGTTTCCTTGTGTTTGTTCCAGGGAGGATGGTGGATTTTCCAGGGTACAGTCTGTCTGGTGCAGTCGCCTCCTTCCTATTCATCCTGCTGACAATGAAGCAGTCAGGTAGGATTCCTTTCTCCCTTTACTGTAGAGTCTAATGTCCCAGTGAGCTAGTCTGGGTCCAAAGGTCTAGAACAACGTCTAAGAGTGTAAGTCTGGGGCTAAGACACCTGTATCCAAAAAGGAACTCCTCACTTTTGAGGAGCTTCTCCACTCCCAGCAGCTCCTCCACTCCTAGCTGAGTCACCTTTGGAAAGTTAGTTGAGCACCTCATGCCTTAGTTCTTTCATCTTTTTAATGAGAATAACAGCAGTAACTACATCTCAGAGGCCAAACAGGCTTTAGGATTAAATGAGACATTAAAAGCACTTGAATCAGTGGTTGCACCACGTTAAATTATTAATTCACTCTAGTGCTTTGGGGTCAAGAAATACAGCTGCTTCTTACCATAAATTAAGCTGCAATTAAAAAAAAATACTTGGAAATAAGAAATTAGAAGAAGACCTCCAAGAAATGGACTTGGAAATCTCACTAGCTGAATTTTGACAGTCAAAATGTTGCACCTTGAAAAACAATTATTTAAAAATTCAGTGTCAAAAAAAAATCAGTGTCAGAAGGAGATGTCAGAGCCCTGAGGAACATGCAGCATGGCGCAGTGGGTAAAAACACTGGACAGAGTGTCCGAGGGCGCAGGCTCTGCCTCGGTGCTGCAGAGCTGGTGTGATGCGATGAGGCTGCTGGCTTCTCTGTGCTTGTGCTGCAGCTCCCTACCCTGTAACAGGCAATCTGATGGAATGTCTTCAGTTCTAGCTTCATATTTAGACTTCATCAATGAAGAATACAAGCAGATCTCCACTTAGGTTCTTTAGCCACCTTTTGGGCAGCATCTATTTGATACCCAGCAGCAGCTAAGTAGGGTGAGGTTCGTCCCAGCAGGACTGGATCTGCACAGAGAAAGAGCACATGGCCCTGGAGCATTTAGGATGAGAAAGAACATAGCATACATGACATAAAATGATCAAACATAATGGCATACATAACGGTTAAACATCTCTTCAATTTGCAGATAACAAGGAAGAGATCAGACATGTCTTAGAATTTGTTTGGAAGACCCAAAAATCTCTAGACAAACCAGTGTCCTTAATCCAGCACAAAATGTCCTTGTGAAAACTGCATTGTACATAGTCCCAGTAATTGGCCTCTTGCCAACCCCAGGCCCCCCAGAAAAAAAAAAAAAAAAAATAGTTTCATATCTAAGAGAAGAGGAATCCCGAAAGGCTAAAAAAGCTAATAAATGGATTTATTATCTAAACTTCAGGAAAATAAAATGTTAATAACAAGAATAAGGTTTCCAATTTAAAAAGCCAATTTACATGAGAATAAATGACTCAAGGAATAAATAATTTACTTGAGAATAAAAACAACCCAGGTATGCTGGTGTTAATATCTTAAAGATGAAGAAATTAGGACTTCAAATCTCAAAATCTTACCAAGAGTAATAGATTTGCCCCCAAATCACATAGCTGGTAGGTGACAGACAGCAACCTCACCCACATTTTTGAACTGCATTTGTTTTCAGTACACAAAATTGACTCTGTAACAAACAGATGTGCAAATCATCATGCTGGATTTCTCTAAAACATTAAACATATATCTCTCCCTCTTCTAGTTGCCTCCATTTTGACAGGCTGGACACCCCAAAGCACGCATATGATTTTCTGATTGGCATTTCCTCATTCCTCCTTTTCACTTATTTTATAGAAGACTTTAGAGTCATTGGCCCTGCTCACCCTATCCTGGCCAGGGTTGAGGAAGATGCCCTCTTAACCTGCCAGCTACTCCCCAAGAGGACCGCAATGCACATGGAGGTGAGGTGGTACCGCTCAGAGCCCAGCACACCTGTGTTTGCGCACAGGGATGGAGTGGAGGTGACTGAGATGCAGATGGAGGAGTACAGAGGCCAGGTCAAGTGGATAGAGAATGGCATTGCAAAGGGAAATGTGGCACTGAAGATACACAACATCCAGCCCTCTGACAATGGACAATACTGGTGCCATTTCCAGGATGGAAACTACTGTGGAGAAACAAGCTCGCTGCTCAAAGTAGCAGGTGAATATCTGGGGAAAGACACAGGGTCTCAAGAGGCAGAGATATATTAATTTGTGGTAAGCTTTTTGGCAGTTGAGGAATTCCTTTTGAATCGTCAAGGTAATTCCTAATGCTTAGTCCTCTACCCTGATTTACTTAAAAATAAGTGGTTCTGGAGTCTTCAAAGCAAGCTTAGTGTTAAAATATTTTCCCAAATTTAATTTGCACAGTTTTGACTGTTCTTGAGGATTATTTGAAATCCATGAGATGCAGTCTTTAGCAATTTTGCTGAGACACACATTTGTGCTACCTAAGGCTGGTGCGCAAGAGCAAACCAATTGCTGCGTGAGTGAACCCAGCTGACGTCCCCGCATCTGTATCACAGGGCATTGGTTGTTCTCTACCCAATCCCATCTATGCAGAAACTGAGACGTGAAAATGTTCTTTCCTTGTGAAATGCCCTCAGTTAGAAAGCTAGCAACGAGACTGAAAAGGCTAAGAATGTTGTGCTTTGGAGATTGTCATATACTAGTGTTCAATGAATTGGGGACTCACAGATACTTTTGGACACACCCACTGTGAATGGGAAGGTTCTTCAGATTGCTGTTGTATTAGCTAAGCAGGAAGGGGTAGGGAGGAAGGGGACAACTGAAGAATGGATCTGTCTTATGAAAAGTAAACCATCATATGATTCCCTGACAGGGCTAACTCCTCCATGCTCTAAAGAGAAAATCAAGTAAATCCAATTACTAAGGTAAATGGGGAAAATCGTTCCCTGGAGATGTTAATGTCTCCAGCTGATACTGCTTCCTTCTTTACTTCCCTGGGAGGCTGTTTCCTCATAACTTTTTTTTCTTAACATCCATTACTGTTATTATGTTCAAGATGATTCAAAATGGATAGAGGAATACATATATTTCTGACATGGGGGGACAGGGAACGTATGTATTTCAATATCAGGAACATTTACAAATAAGTCACACATTTTGTAAGGCTCCAAGGGAAGGGAACGGGTCTCTCCTTTATCAGCAAGTGATTAAGACAGAATTCCCATTTATGGAAAATATAGGCCCCTTAGTTTGGGTTTGGGAGTTTCATGTTAAATAGAGAAAAAAAAACTCATGATTTCATAAATTGTTCTAAACTAGGATTTCTCAAAACCATCTTACCCATTGAATAGAATATTTAGCTACAAATAACTCCTCTTGGAGAATAGAATATTTAGCTACAAATAATTCCTTATGGAGATTCGCATTTCACATGCTCCCGTTTATCCACTTGCTTCCAAAGATCACAGCCACCAGCAAAAGATGCAGGAAAAACAGGCCCCAGGGGAGTGATTTCTGAATTTGTGTTAAATATTCAGTCTAAATTGGGTTCGAGACATCATCTAAAATGTCAGACTACGTGCCCAATACAGATAATTTTAAGATGAAAAGGGCAGAGTTCATGGCACAGAGGAATTAATGCATAAATTACACCACATCTGTGTTTGCAGTACTAGAGGCATTGCAAAATATCATGATGTCCCCCTTCTCTGATCCCCCTTTCTGGATCTGGAGAAAAGTACTGGTCAGATGCTAAAATGTAAAGACCCAGACCGGGGAACAAATAAAGTGTATCTGAACTCAGATTTGAATGGGGAGACTGTGGTCGACTTTCTGCTCCTCAGACTCCTGAACTCCGGCCATCTCCCTGTGAGCAACATCACTGGGATCTCAGCCTCTGTGATTTCTGCCTCTGTGGGCCCTGGGTGTCGGAGCTGTGGCTTCCCTCGCAGGTCTGGGGTCTGCCCCTAACATCCACATGGAGGGACCTGGGGAAAGTGGAGTCCAGCTTGTGTGCACTACAAGGGGCTGGTTCCCAGAGCCCCAGGTGTATTGGGAAGACATCCGGGGAGAGAAGCTGCTGGCCATGTCTGAGCATCACATCCAAGATGAAGATGGCCTGTTCTATGTGGAAGCCACCCTTGTGGTCAGGAACGCCTCTGCAGAGTCTGTGTCCTGCTTCGTCCACAACCCCATCCTCACTGAGGAGAAGGGGTCGGTCATCAGCCTCCCAGGTCAGTGCTCTGCCCGTAGGACCAACATGCTCAGATCAGCAGGAGAGGTCCCAGGGACTGCACCACAGCACCTCATATTTTTATCAAGAGACATTATCTATCATATAGTAATATGTATTGAAAGCTACAAAACATTTATGACTGGAAATATATGCACTACATTTTAATTGAATAGCTGTTATGGTGCTTCCGTTATTTTGGAGTTCTACCTTTCCTTCTTCTGCATTGATTGCTTTTACTCACAAGTATTCATTGCATTGTAAAGAAAATAAAGCTATATTTCTTCAACTGAAATGTTTTCCTATGCTATCTTGTGCTGATTACTTCTAGAAATCTATCATATGAAGATAATCACAGATGTAGACAACTATTTGCATAATAGAATATTAATTATGGCCTTACTTATAAATAGCAGCAAAAATAACCAACCCTCCAATACAACAGTACAGTGTGGAATCTTGTCTTACTATACATTGTAGCATTAATGAAAAAGGATATTTTTAAATAATTTTAATGGTTGAAAAAATCCTCATGATGCACTATTCAATGACAAACATGACATCTACCTATAAATTGACATTTCCAATCACATAAAAATTATTGGCCTTAAATAACTTATAACTGCACTAAAACTTTCAGGATACCCTCCTCATTTGGATATAAGTATACAGTTATTCATATAAATGGAAAGATTAAAAAAACTTTAAAGTTAATCCTTCCTTCCTTCCTTCCTTCCTTCCTTCCTTCCTTCCTTCCTTCCTTCCTTTCTCTGTGGCCCACGCTGCAATCTACTCTGCTCCCTGCTGCCCGCGCCGCGGACTGCCTGGGACTGCCGGCGCGCGCCACCGCTGCGTGCTTTTCCTCCTTTGCCTGCAGGCACGCGTTCGCCATCTTGGCCACGCTGCTCGCCAGCTCCTGACGCCAAGTGCTCGGCCGGCCTCAGCCTCCCGAGGTACCGGGACTGCAGACGGAGTCTCGCTCACCCGGTGCTCGGTGTTGCCCTGGCTGGAGTGCGGTGGCGTGGTCTGGCCTCGCGGCAGCCTC
>NW_026652295.1:30806063-30827004 GCF_009828535.3 Hylobates moloch | reverse complement strand
AGATCCCATTTGTCAATTTTGGCTTTTGTTGCCATTGCTTTTGGTGTTTTAGACATGAAGTCCTTGCCCACGCCTATGGCCTGAATGGTATTGCCTAGGTTTTCTTGTAGGATTTTAATGGTTTTAGGTCTAACATTTAAGTCTTTAATCCATCTTGAATTAATTTTTGTATAAGGTGTAAGGAAGGGATCCAGTTTCAGCTTTCTACATATGGCTAGCCAGTTTTCCCAGCACCATTTATTAAATAGGGAATCCTTTCCCCATTTCTTGTTTTTGTCAGGTTTGTCAAAGATCAGATAGTTGTAGATATGTGGCATCATTTCTGAGGGCTCTGTTCTGTTCCATTGATCTATGTCTCTGTTGTGGTACCGGTACCATGCTGTTTTGGTTACTGTGGCCTTGTAGTATAGTTTGAAGTCAGGTAGCGTGATGCCTCCAGCTTTGTTCTTTTGGCTTAGGATTGACTTGGCGATGCGGGCTCTTTTTTGGTTCCATATGAACTTTAAAGTAGTTTTTTCCAATTCTGTGAAGAAAGTCATTGGTAGCTTGATGGGGATGGCATTGAATCTATAAATTACCTTGGGCAGTATGGCCATTTTCACGATATTGATTCTTCCAACCCATGAGCATGGAATGTTCTTCCATTTGTTTGTATCCTCTTTTATTTCATTGAGCAGTGGTTTGTAGTTCTCCTTGAAGAGGTCCTTCACATCCCTTGTAAGTTGGATTCCTAGGTATTTTATTCTCTTTGAAGCAATTGTGCATGGGAGTTCACTCATGATTTGGCTCTCTGTTTGTCTGTGATTGGTGTACAAGAATGCTTGTGATTTTTGTACATTGATTTTGTATCCTGAGACTTTGCTGAAGTTGCTAATCAGCTTAAGGAGATTTTGGGCTGAGACAATGGGGTTTTCTAGATATACAATCATGTCATCTGCAAACAGGGACAATTTGACTTCCTCTTTTCCTAATTGAATACCCTTTATTTCCTTCTCCTGCCTGATTGCTCTGGCCAGAACTTCAGCACTATGTTGAATAGGAGCGGTGAGAGAGGGCATCCCTGTCTTGTGCCAGTTTTCAGAGGGAATGCTTCCAGTTTTTGCCCATTCAGTATGATATTGGCTGTGGGTTTGTCGTAGATAGCTCTTATTATTTTGAGATACGTCCCATCAATACCTAATTTATTGAGAGTTTTTAGCATGAAGGGTTGTTGAATTTTGTCAAAGGCCTTTTCTGCATCTATTGAGATAATCATGTGGTTTTTGTCTTTGGTTCTGTTTATATGCTGGATTACATTTATTGATTTGCATATGTTGAACCAGCCTTGCATCCCAGGGATGAAGCCCACTTGATCATGGTGGATAAGCTTTTTGATGTGCTGCTGGATTCGGTTTGCCAGTATTTTATTGAGGATTTTTGCATCAATGTTCAGCAAGGATATTGGTCTGAAATTCTCTTTTTTGGTTATGTCTCTGCCAGGCTTTGGTATCAGGACGATGCTGGCTTCATAAAATGTGTTAGGGAGGATTCCCTCTTTTTCTATCGATTGGAATAGTTTCAGAAGGAATGGTACCAGTTCTTCCTTGTACCTCTGGTAGAATTCGGCTGTGAATCCATCAGGTCCTGGACTCTTTTTGGTTGGTAAGCTATTGATTATTGCCACAATTTCAGAACCTGTTATTGGTCTATTCAGAGATTCAATTTCTTCCTGATATAGTCTTGGGAGGGTGTATTTGTCGAGGAATTTATCCATTTCTTCTAGATTTTCTAGTTTATTTGCATAGAGGTGTTTGTAGTATTCTCTGATGGTAGATTGTATTTCTGTGGGATCGGTGGTGATATCCCCTTTTTCATTTTTTATTGCATCTATTTGATTCTTCTCTCTTTTCTTCTTTATTAGTCTTGCTAGCAGTCTATCAACTTTGTTGATCTTTTCAAAAAACCAGCTCCTGGATTCATTAATTTTTTGAAGGGTTTTTTGTGTCTCTATTTCCTTCAGTTCTGCTCTGATTTTAGTTATTTCTAGCCTTCTGCTAGCTTTTGAATGTGTTTGCTCTTGCTTTTCTAGTTCTTTTAATTGTGATGTTAGGGTGTCAATTTTGGATCATTCCTGCTTTCTCTTGTGGGCATTTAGTGCTATAAATTTCCCTCTACACACTGCTTTGAACGTGTCCCAGAGATTCTGGTATGTCGTGTCTTTGTTCTCGTTGGTTTCAAAGAACATCTTTATTTCTGCCTTCATTTCATTATGTACCCAATAGTCATTCAGGAGCAGGTTGTTCAGTTTCCATGTAGTTGAGCAGTTTTGAGTGAGTTTCTTAATCCTGAGTTCTAGTTTGATTGCACTGTGGTCTGAGAGACAGTTTGTTATAATTTCTGTTCTTTGACATTTGCTGAGGAGAGCTTTACTTCCAACAATGTGGTCAATTTTGGAATAGGTGTGGTGTGGTGCTGAAAAAAATGTATATTCTGTTGATTTGGGGTGGAGAGTTCTGTAGATGTCTATTAGGTCCACTTTATGTAGAGCTGAGTTCAATTCCTGGATATCCTTGTTAACTTTCTGTCTCGTTGATCTGTCTAATGTTGACAGTGGGGTGTTAAAATCTCCCATTATTATTGTGTGGGAGTTTAAGTCCCTTTGTAGGTCACTCAGGACTTGCTTTATGAATCTGGGTGCTCCTGTGTTGGGTGCATATATATTTAGGATAGTTAGCTCTTCTTGTTGAATTGATCCCTTTACCATTATGTAATGGCCTTCTTTGTCTCTTTTGATCTTTGTTGGTTTAAAGTCTATTTTATCAGAGACTAGGATTGCAACCCCTGCCTTTTTTTGTTTTCCAGTTGCTTGATAGATCTTCCTCCATCCCCTTATTTTGAGTCTATGTGTGTCTCTGCATGTGAGATGGATTTCCTGAATACAGCACACTGATGGGTCCTGACTCCTTATCCAGTTTGCCAGTCTGTGTCTTTTAATTGGAGCATTTAGCCCATTTACATTTCACGTTAATATTGTTATGTGTGAATCTGATCCTGTCATTATGATGTTAGTTGGTTATTTTGCTCGTTAGTTGATGCAGTTTCTTCCTAGCCTCGATGGTCTTTACAATTTGGCATGTTTTTGCAGGGGCTGGTACCAGTTGTTCTTTCCATGTTTAGTGCTTCCTTCAGGAGCTCTTTTAGGGCAGGCCTGGTGGTGACAAAATCACTCAGCGTTTGCTTGTCTGTAAAGTATTTTATTTCTCCTTCACTTATGAAGCTTAGTTTGGCTGGATATGAAATTCTGGGTTGAAAATTCTTTTCTTTAAGAATGTTGAATATCGGCCCCCACTCTCTTCTGGCTTGTAGAGTTTCTGCCGAGAGATCAGCTGTTAGTCTGATGGGCTTCCCTTTGTGGGTAACCCGACCTGTCTCTCTGGCTGCCCTTAACATTTTTTCCTTCATTTCAACTTTGGTGAATCTGACAATTATGTGTCTTGGAGTTGCTCTTCTCAAGGAGTATCTTTGTGGCGTTCCCTGTATTTCCTGAATCTGAATGTTGGCCTGCCTTGCTAGATTGGGGAAGTTCTCCTGGATAATATCTTGCAGAGTGTTTTCCAACTTGGTTCCATTCTCCCTGTCATTTTCAGGTACACCAATCAGACGTAGGTTTGGTCTTTTCACATAGTCCCAAATTTCTTGGAGGCTTTGTTCATTTCTTTTTATTCTTTTTTCTCTAAACTTCCCTTCTCACTTCATTTCATTCATTTCATCTTCCATCAGCGATACCCTTTCTTCCAGTTGATCGCATCTGCTACCGAGGCTTCTGCAATCTTCGCATAGTTCTCGATACTTGGCTTTCAGCTCCATCAGCTCCTTTAAGCCCTTCTCTCCATTGGTTATTCTAGTTATCCATTCTTCTAATTTTTTTTCAAAGTTTTTAACTTCTTTGCTATTGTTTTGAATTTCCTCCCATAGCTCAGAGTAGTTTGATCGTCTGAAGCCTTCTTCTCTCAACTCGTCAAAGTCATCGTCCGTCCAGCTTTGTTCCATTGCTGGTGAGGAACTGCGTTCCTTTGGAGGAGGAGAGGTGCTCTGCTTTTTAGAGTTTCCAGTTTTTCTGCTCTGTTTTTTCCCCATCTTTGTGGTTTTATCTACTTTTGGTCTTTGATGATGGTGATGTACAGATGGGTTTTTGGTGTGGATGTCCTTTCTGTTTGTTAGTTTTCCTTCTACCAGACAGGACCCTCAGCTGCAGGTCTGTTGGAGTTTACTAGAGGTCCACTCCAGACCCTGTTTGGCTGGGTGTCAGCAGCAGTGGCTGCAGAACAGCGGATTTTCGTGAGACCACAAATTCAGCTGTCTGATAGTTCCTCTGGAAGTTTTGTCTCAGAGGAGTACCCGGCCGAGTGAGGTGTCAGTCTGTCCCTACTGGGGGGGTGCCTCCCAGTTAGGCTGCTCAGGGGTGAGGGACCCACTTTAGGAGGCAGTCTGTCCGTTCTCAGATCTCCAGCTGCATGCTGGGAGAACCACTACTCTCTTCAAAGCTGTCAGTCAGACAGGGACATTTAAGCCTGTGGAGGTTCCTGCTGACTTTTTGTCTGTCTGTGCCCTGCCCCCAGAGGTGCAGCCTACAGAGGCAGGCAGGCCTCCTTGAGCTGTGGTGGGCTCCACCCAGTTCGAGCTTCCTGGCTGCTTTGTTTACCTAAGCAAGCCTGGGCAATGGCGGGCGCCCCTCCCCCAGCCTCGCTGCCGCCTTGCAGCTTGATCTCAGACTGCTGTGCTAGCAATCAGCGAGACTCCATGGGCATAGGACCCTCTGAGCCAGGTGCGGGACACAATCTCCTAGTGTGCCGTTTTCCAGGCCCATTGGAAAAGCGCAGTAGTAGGGTGGGACTGACCCGACATTCCAGGTGCCATCTGTTACCCCTTTCTTTGACTAGGAAAGGGAACTCCCTGACCCCTTGCGCTTCCCGAGTGAGGCAATGCCTCGCCCTGCTTCGGCTCGCGCACAGTGCACTTCACCGACTGTCCTGCACCCACTGTTTGGCACTCCCTAGTGAGATGAAACCGGTACCTCAAGCAGAAATGCAGAAATCACCCGTCTTCTGTGTCGCTCAGGCTGGGAGCTGGAGACTGGAGCTGTTCCTATTCGGCCATCTTGGCTCCACCCCTGGTGAAACTCTTAATGAGAACAGAGTTCAAACATTTCCTGGTGCAATAAGACCGACCTTGAGCGATGCACTGCCTCCCTCCTCATCCTGCCTTGGAAGTCTGTGTCAGCAGAATAGATGAGGGATGGGGGGCATGGAGCTGTCAGCCTAGGCCTGTGCAACTTGATCCCAGGTGCACAGTATAATCACTTGGGAATAGTTTTTAAATCACTGATTTATAGTCCTACTTTTCTGTCTACCCTAACCATTGAGAAATTTCTATTTGATTAATCTGAGATGGGCAATGACACTTTTTACAAAGTTCTTCAGGTTGAGAACTGCTGATCTAGAAGCAGGGTTAATGTTTCAAACCAGTTGAGTAGTCAACTGGATTTTGATGCCACACTTCATTGCTCTGTATCCCTCAGAACTTGTATTTTTCAGCAAGGACAAAGAGAATTGGTACAGCTGATTGACTGACCAAAAATATGAAGATTTTCGTATCCTCACTAACAAGCATTTGGGACTAGTTTTATATTTTTTGATGGTTTTGACACAGAAGGCTGCAGTTTGTTCCCTAACTCCATTCCCTCTGCCTGACCTCTCAATCTACCCAAAGTGGATGAGAGATGCTATGAATTGGCCTAATTCAGGAATAACAGGGACACAATAGAAACTGCCTCTGTTAGGATTAAAGGTTGAGAAAGTAAGGAGAATACAGAGCTTCCTTCCATAACGGTAGGAAGGCACCAAATTTGAAGAGAGTAAGGCTCCTAGTGCCACTGCCTAAGAGGATTGAGGTGAGTAGCATAGGTAAGTTCTGCCCCAGGCTTTAGATCACAATTCTAGTAACATAGCACAGTGAGAACATTTTCATTTTTTCTGGACAAGTTTTGCCGCCCCATCGACAGGTTACATAAAGGAAACCCAATTTTTCATTCATCAGCAAAGACTTTCAGGAAAAGGGAGGAAATTTTCCTGTTCTCTCTTAAATGTTGTCAAAAGATTTAAAACTCTTCATCCTTTTGATTCTCTTTACTTCAGATTCATGAGACAGAGCACACTATGCACAGGGCCAAGGCATCTGTAACCAAGAGATGACGAGAAAGAGAGGTACGGCAGAAATAAGCAATAGTCTTTTCAGTACACAGTGTCTTAAGCTCCTACTTCTTGATTGTCTTAAGCTCCTACTTCTTGATTTTTTGCTTTTCCATTATTGACATCTGATGTTAGGTAGACAGGTAGAACGAGGGGAATTGGCATGTGTGAGGGCAAAAATCTCACATGGAAATCACTAGATCTATATAATAGGACAAGTGTCTATGAATTAGCAATGAAACCATAAGTTAGGATAATGCCTTGATGAGAAATGTTCTGGAAATAGCAACCAGATTCTGGTATCAGAAGGGATGGGGACTCATGGTGAGGGTCAAGGCAGGCATTTCTGTGTTTCAAATATTTAATACAATTGAACTGAGAGAAAGTCATGTATCAAGGGCAAAGCTGCTTCATTCAAAGAAGAACTACTAGGATTCAGCTTAGGCTTGCATTTTGGGAACCACTGTAGTAAGTGAGTAATCATAATCCAGAGAGAAGCCACACTTACGACAGATTCTTAGTGAACTAATTATCTATTACTGGTAACAAATTACTCAGAAACTTAGTGGCTTAAAACAACAACTGCATATTATCTTACAGGTCAGGAATTTTCGAACAGCTTAGCTGGGTAGCTCTGGCTCAGTCTCTCATAGATTGCAGTGAAGCCATTGGCTGGGGCTGCAGCCATCTGAAGCCTTGACTGGGGTTGGGGATCTCTTTACAAGAAGGCTCATTACATGGCTGTTGACTGAAGGCTTCAGTTCCTCACCAGTGGGCCTCTCCACTGAACCACCTGAGTGTCTTTCAGATTTGGCAGCTGACTTCCCCCAGAACAGGTGATGAGAGAGAGAGAAGAGGGGAGGGAAGTGGGGGAGAAGAAGGAAGACTTTAATGTTTTCATGACCTAATATAGGAAATAACATACCATAATTTCTGCTGTTGTCAACTGGTCATACCGACCACTCCTGCTATAGTGTGAGGGACTATGCAAGAGTGTGATTATCAGTAAGGAGAATGGTGCAGGGTTTTGATATGTAGTCTTTAATTTGGTTGAATTGATCATTCACGGGACAGTGTTTTGTATTTGTTTAATCCTGCCTACCTACCCCCTCACCTTTATTCTGTTTCTAGATAGAGGGAGGCTGGTGTGGTGACTCAAGCCTGTAATCCCAACGTCCCAGCACTTTCGGAGGCCAAGATGGGAGGGGAGCTTAAGGACAGGAATTTGAGACCAGCCTGGGCAACATAGTGAGGCCCCATTTCTACACACATCAAAAAAATTAGCTGAGTTTGTTGGCACATGCCTGCAGTCCCAGCTACTCAGGAGGCTGAGGCAGGAGGACGAGGATTGCTTGAGCCTGGGAGATAGAGGGTGCAGTCAGCCATGTCTGTACGACTGCACTCCAGCCTGGGTGACAGAAAGAGACAGAGTCTCTCTCTCTAAAAAAAAAAAAAAAACAAAAACAAGATAGATGGATTGGCATTCTTTTCTGGAGAGAGAGCAATTATGTCCTCCTGACACAGGATTTCTTCTCTTCCCTTTGGATAAAGGATATTTTGCTCATTCAAAAGATTAAGAAAGACAAGCTTGGCAGTTCCACTTATATTTTTTATTACAGTCTTACTTGACTATAGGCCTAACTAATTTTAAGGACGCTGGGTTTATAGAAGAGAATGATGTGAAAGAGGACGTTAGGACAACCTCTGATTCCTAGAGGGAGGGTATAGCTTTCTCTTCCATATTTGTGAAGCAGGATTTTCCAAAGACATGAGATTGAAAAAATTGTGGATGTGAGAAGACATAAGTTTCATTAGGATGATGAAAAATATTTTTTTCTCTCACCTCAAATTCATATCATCAGTGTTATAAAGTAAGCTAGGGCCGGTCTTCCTTTCAACCCAGTAGTCTTAATAGTCTCAAGAAGATTAGGCCTGAATTTCTACTCTCAAACTCAAAATTTTGTAATCTCTCTTTTTTAAATGATTGAAGTGTAATTTACAGACACATATTTTTACAAGCACAGATTAAAAGTATTAACAATTGAACATATCCAAGTAATTCATACCTCAATCAAAAAAAAGAACATTAATTTTTCACAGGCAACCAATAGTCTGATTCCTATCATCAAAGTTTAATTTTGCCTTTTCATTAACTTCATATGGTAATAATATGCTATTTGCTCTGTTGTATCTAATTTTTTTCATTCAATATAATGTTGAGATCATGTATATTGCTGTCTATGTTCTTTTAATATTTTAAGTTGAATTCCATTGTAAGAATATGCTTCAGTTTTTTCCACTCATTTTTCTGCTGATGGATACCTGGATGTTTCTAGGTTTGGGCTATTATTAATAAAATTGCTATGAACATTCTCTTTCAAGTCTATTGTGGACGCATATTTCATTTCATTTATACTTTTCATTCCATATACAATGTCTGGGTCAAAGAGTAGGTATGTGTTTAATTTTATAAAATACTACAAATCAGTTTTCCAAAGTGGCTGCACTATTTTACATTCAAATAAGCAATGTATGAGAGTTTCAATGACTCCACATAACCAATAATTGATATTTTCAGCCTTTTAAATTACATCCAGGTTAGTGAGTGTAAAGTAATAACTCATTTTGGTTTGCATTTTCCTGATGATTATGTTGAATTCTTTGGTCATCTATCTTCATTTATGAAATATTCATTCAAATCTTTGTTCTATTTTATTGCATTATTTAATATTTTTATGAAGTTGAAGAAATTCTTCAAACAGTCTAGATACAACACTTTTGTTAGGTCTCTTCCTTTATGTAGGTATTTTTAAATTTTTATCTGAAGGGTTTTGCAGTTTTCAGTGTAGGTATCTTGTATATACTTAGTTAACTATATTCTTAAGAATTTTATACTATTTGATTCTATTGTAAGTGATATATTCATTTTATTTTCCAAATGTTAATTACCAATGTATGGAAATAAAATTTATTTTCATTATTAATTTTGTACACTGAGACCTTGCTAAAATCCCTGATTAATTATTCTAGAAGTTTGGTGGTTTTATATATTCCATTCAATTAGCTAAGTACCTAAGCACATTATGTGTGAATGACAATACTGTCTTCTTTCTTTCCAATCTTTATTACTTTTATTTAATTAATTAATTAATTAATTTGCTTTATTCCTCTGGCCAGGTCCTCCTCACTACTGGAAGTACTAATAGTGGACATTCTTTCCTTGTTCTCGATTTTAGGGGTAAAGTGAGCAATACAACACTACTGTTTTTGATGTTAGCTTTTGATTTTTCCCTGGCACTATTTAGTAGACTCAGCAAATTATCTTCTATTCTTACTTTGCTAGAGGATATTGTTGCTGCTGTTGTTTTATTTTTAAAATCATGAGTGGATATTAACTTTTATTTTAAAATGTTTGTGCCATCTAAGATTACATAGTTTTTATTTTCTTGTTTTTAATTTTGTTTTTGCTTTATATTGTTACGTATATAATTTCATAATTGTTGTATTAATGTATTACAAAATTTATATTTTTAAGATTAAACTACACTTAATTGAATGTATTTTGTTTTTGTTTTTGTTTTTTACTGGATTTATCTTACTACTATTTTAATTAGAATCTTTGCATCTGTGCAAACAATTCTGTAGGTTTTCTTTTCACTCTCTTCATAGTGTATTTTGATGCAGAAAAGTTTTTAATTTTTACAAAGCCCAATTTATGTAATTTTTCTTTTGTTGTCTATGCTTTTGGTGTCATTTTAAAGAAGACATTGCCTAATCCAAGGTCATGAAGATTTTTCCCCTGTTCTCTTTTAAGAGTTTTACAGTTTTATCACTTAAATTTAGGTCTTTGGTTCAATTTGAATGAATTTTCACACGGCTTAAAGTAGAGTCCAACTTCATTCTTCCTGCATGTGGGTATCTTAATTTTCCCAACACCATTTGTCAAAGACCCCCCTTTCCCCATGGAATGGTCTTGGCACCCGTGGTAAATGAATTGAGAGTTCACTTCTGGCCTCTCAATGCTTCTCCACTTGTCTCTGTATTTTTCTTTATACCAGTGTTGCATGCACTCTTGATTAGTGTTACTTTGTATTAAGTTTTGAAACTGGGGAGTGAGACTCCTGCAAATTTGTTTCTTGTTTTTCAAGATTGTTTTGGTTACTTGAGGTCCTTTTATGTTCCACATGAATTTTGAGAGAGATTTTTCTATTTCTATCAAAAAAAATTGCCATTAAGATTTTAGTAAGGAATTACGTTGAATCTCCCTATCACATTGGATAATATTGTCACCTTAGTAATATTAAGTTTTCCAATCCATGACTGTAGGAAGTCTTTTAAATAAAGAGGTATATCTATATTTACATAGGTTTGTTTTCAGTATTTATATAATTTTATATGCTTTACTGGTACATAAATAAATTTGACTTATATTTAATATTTTCTTTTATAATAGACAATAATTATATATATTTATGAGGCATAATGTCAAGTTTTGACAGATATATGTACCTCAAAACTATTTATACATTTCATACATAGCATATATATTATGTACAATATAATGTATATTATATATTACATATATTTATAGACTATAAATATATATGAATATGTAACTATATATAAATAATATATAACTACATATTCATAGATACATATAACTATATACAAATATATGAAAATATAAAAATAAATCTATATATTATATATAGTGGAATTATTAAATTAAGCTATATAGTGAATGACTGAATTAAACTGATTAACATAATCACCACTTCACATGCTTATCAATTTTTTTGGTGAATAGACTGAAATTTCCTCTTCGTAATTTGTAAAATATACATTATTATTAGCAATATATTTCAAAGACGTATTCCTCTTGTGTAACTGAAACTTTGTACTCTTTGACCAACATCTGCTCATCCTCCCCACCATCGCCCCACTTCCCCAGCCTGTAACCACCATTCTACTCTCCACTCCTATGAGTCTGACTTTTTAGATTCCATGTATAAGTGAGATCACAGTATTTGTCTTTCTGTGCCTGGCTATTTTACTTAGAATAAAAAGAATCAGATTGCACCTAGCTCAGTTTACCTTTGACTCTAGGTATAGAAATAATAAAAACACAAAAATCAAACAGAAATTATGTGTGTGCCTATCATCTATCGATCTGTCTATCTATCTATCTATCAAATGTCTATTTAAATACCATCTTTGACATTGCCATGGAGGATTATTATCCATATCACGATAATTTACTAGATTGGCCCAGAGAATAGATAAACATTGGTGTTACCATACAATTTATAAATGTAGTTTTTAAAGAAAATGTCAAAGTACGTGGTTCAATTTGTAAAGTATATATTCTCATTTGGAATCTCTAAATGTAATATGTTTGTTTTCTCAACAGTATTACCCTGTTTCCAAATATTGCTTAAGGAGCCAATATGTCACGAAAGTTTTGCAGCCAAGTAAATAAAATAAAATATGTGTTTATTTTTACTCTAAAAACTATACATGCCTCTTTATTTATAGAGAGCTATAGCTATATCTGGATATCTATAAGACAAAGTTTTTTTACATTTAATCCACATATTTTGAACTTTTTAAAAAGATTTATTCCTAGGTAGTGTGTAATTTTGATAATAATGTGAATTGTATTTTCTTTCCAAATTGTATGTTCTCTTCGTTTCTGTCTTATAAAAATATGCTGCTTCTTGGATATTATTCTTGTATTTAATAACCTTGGTAAACTTATTAATTCCAAAAATTTAGCTGTAGAATTTGTTGCAATTTCTAAATACACAATAATGCCACCTGCATATGACAGTTTTATTTGCTCAAGTCCAATATTTGTTGGAAGTCCCCACCTCTGATATACATCCTTTTGTCAGAGTTTGTTATCAAAATATTAAGATACCCTATATTCCTGTTATTCTAGAAGTTAAGAAACAAAGTCAGAGCTAAAACTTGCCAACTGGTTGGACCCAGTAACCCAGACAGGGGACAGACTTTTCTTGCTAGATCACATCTAAGCCATGTAGGCTTGAGACACAGATTCTGGAACCTGCGGGAAAGAAAAATGTGTTTGCAGATACAAAATATGGATTTAAAAAATCATCGGGGAAAGAAAATGTCTATGGCAAGCCTAAGATTAGAATCTACTACACTCAGCTAAGTTGCACTCTCATCTAAGAAGTTCTTAGCTAAATAACTGCCCTTCAGAAGCCCTCTGTTAATCAATAAACAGCTGTATAATTAGATATTACTTTCTTTTCTGGAAACTACTCCCATTTACTCTATTTCTGTTCACCTTTCTTCCCTTCCTTAGTTTTCGGACGTTGTCTCAGGTGTATCTTTAGACCCTTTAACCCTGGTCTGCATGAAATTCCATACTTATATTTATGCTCTCCTTAATGCCTAGGTATTGGCAATCTTTGGGAGTCATTCCCTTATCCCCAGTGGGGAAAATACTGCTACACATTTAAATGCATTTCAGCACTTTAGTAGTTCACAAACTAGACAAAAGTACTGTCAACGATTGCCTGGATAACTCTAACAGTAGTCTCCTTGCTTCTTCTTTTCCTCCCACTACCGTCTTTTCTTAACACAGCAGCAAAATTGTTTTATGTCTTTATGCAGACATAGGTAAAAACATGTCATTTGCCTACATAATGACCCATCTTATCTCTTTATTTCACTCAAGTTAAAATCAAAGTCCTGTCAGTAACTCACTAGATGTTACAATTTTTTTTGAGGCGGGGTCTTGCTCTGTTGCCCAGGCTGGAGTGCAGTGGAACAATCATAGCTCACTGCAGCCTCAACCTCCTGGGATCAAAGGGTCCTTCCCTGCCTCAGCCTTCTGCAGCCTCAACCTCCTGGGATCAAAGGGTCCTTCCCTGCCTCAGCCTTCTGAGTAACCGGGACTACAGGTGCATGCCACCATGCCTGGCTACTTTTTTTATTATTTTGTAGAGACGGGGTCTTGCCATCTTTCCCCAGTTGGCCTTGAATTCCTAGGTTCAAGGGGTCCTCCCACCTTGGCCTCCCAAAGTGCTGGGATTACAGGCATGAGCCACCATGCCTGGCTGATCCATTACCTTTCTAACTTATTTTCCTACTGTTGTTTTCCTGGATCAGTTCATACCAGTGACACTGGCCACTTCATATTCCTTGAAAACACCAGACACATTCCTACCTTATGGTCTTTGCTGTAGTTTTCTTCTCTGCCTGGAAAACTCTTCACTCAGAAATCCACTTAGATATCTACCCTACTTCCCCCAAGTATTGCCTTCTCACAGAGGTACATCCAGGATAATCTATTTAAATCGAAATCCCCCTGCAGCTGCCAGTAGTTCTCTTTCACTGACTTGCTTTTTCACTTTTCACAGCAGTTACCACCTTCTAAGATACTGAAACGGGAAAGGTCTTCTTGTCCCCCTCACAGGGCTTGCAACAGCGGGAGTGGCTCACTTCTTCAGTGCCCTGCTGCTCAGACCTCTAGGGAGAGCATACAGACGGGCGGGACGTGGGCTCTGGCCCCACGGCAGCATCTAGGGGTGTATGTTTACAGTTCCTCTAGGGAGAGCATACAGACGGGCGGGACGTGGGCTCTGGCCCCATGGCAGCATCTAGGGGTGTATGTTTACAGTTCCTGTAGGGAGAGCATACAGATGGGCGGGACGTGGGCTCTGACCCCACGGCAGCATCTAGGGGTGTATGTTTACAGTTCCTGAAGCCCCAGTGGGCATGTGTTCCTGTGTGCTCTTTTAGTTTTGCCATGTATAGGCAGCTAGTGTTAACTAGCTCAGTTAGACCCTCTGCCTTATTGCAAGGACAGAGGACTTTCTGTATCCCAGGTTCTTGCCTTGGTGTACCAGAAAAATCAGATCACACATGGGCTTGAAGAATGAAAGCAAGGCTTTATTGAGTGGAAGTGGCTCTCAGCAGATGGGGGAGCCAGAAGGGAGATGGAGTGGGAAGGTGGTTTTCCCCTGGAGTCAGGCTGCTCAGCAGCTGGGTTCACCTCCAACTGACCCGGCCAAACTCCATGTGGTTCTGCTGGTCAATGGCCTGCCAGTGTGCCAGCGTCTGCTGGTTCCTGTTGGCATGATCTTTAACCGATGGGTCCCTCTTGACATCCAGCCACTTGTGTGTTCTTCCACTGATGTGTTCCTCTCAACGTCCAGCCGCTTGTGTCTCTGCCTGCTAGGGCCTCAGGATTTTTACAGGCACAGGATGGGGGCATGGCAGGCCAGGGTGGTCTTGGGAAATGCAACATTTGGGCATGAAGGCAGGAGTGTCTGTCCTCACCTAGGTCTGTGGGCACAGGCCCAGGGGTGGAGCGCTAGCCAGGGACCATGCCCTTCCCTTACCAGCAATTCCCTGCCCCTCTTCCATATCACCTCCCCCGTCTGAAGAGGTACATCTAACTGCTGTTCGAATATGGATGATGACGGGTCTTAGCTGCTTCCTGCTGATAGGGGCATTGTTTTGGGGAAAACAGCAGTCAGATTCTTCCCAGAGGTCTATATAAGGGTTCCTAGCAAAGGGGAGCCATCATCCAAGGCTCCGGTTCCCTGACCATTTGGAGATTGATGACTTCCAGGTGTGAGAGAATAAACAAGTGTTATAAGGTTAAGTATGCATGGATTATATATACTTGGGTATGTATACCCAAGTTATACACACTGTAACTACATACATACATACACACTATACATACTATAATAAATATGTGTATTATACAAGGAAAAAAATTAGTACCAAAGATTACTGAGATAAGAAGTGAAATATACTAACAACAACACTGTACCCTGAGATGTTTCACCCTAGTGAAAGAAATTAAACGTTGTATGGGAGTGAATAAACTTTTAGAATGAGATAACTGTTCTGACCATATCTTTAGTAGTTAACAGGTGTACCCTGGGAATTCTGGGGTTTGTGGGCTTGCCTGGTGGCCATTAAAGCTTCTGTCTCTTTCCTGTATTTCCTCTCTCTTTCCTGGTCCTCCCTGTCTGTATTGTAAAAGACCAAGGTGGCCACTTTCAGAAGGTCCTCTAATGTACCATCAGGTCCCAGGGCCCGTTTCTGCAACTTCCTCCTGATGTCAGGAGCTGCCTGAGTAATAAATTTATCCTTTAGGGTTAGCTGTCCCTCGACTGCATCAGGAGATAGATAGGTATGCTTTACCAAGGCCTCTCTTAGTCTCTCCAGGAAGGCAGTAGGATTTTCATCAAATCCCTGGTTGATCATGGACAACTTAGTATAATTGAGAGGCTTGGTCTTAGTCCTACAAAAGCCTTCCATTATGCACATCTGAAAGTGTCTCCTCTTCCAGTCTTCCAACTGTCATTGGGATCCCACTTAGGGTCATTCACTTTTACTGCTTCTCTTCCAGTTGGATAATGTTCGCTCCCTTCCCTGATGCCATATGTGATACAAAGCTCATTCCCAAATCTCTTTGCTGCTTGCAGAGTGGCCTGCTTCTCAGTGTCCATCAGGGTCTGATTCAAAAGTAGCATAACATCTCTCCAGGAGAGTTTAAATATGTGGGTGAAAGTCTGGAAAACCTCTATATATCTATAAGGGTCATCCGAAAGCTTGCCAAGATCCCCCTTGATTTGCTTTAAGTCCCATAGGGAGAAGGTGACCTGGACCTTACTGGGCGCAAATTCACTGGGCATTTGTTGGAGGGGCAAGAGTGAGACTGGTTCACTGTTGAAGGTGTACCTCAACACACACACACACACACACACACACACACACACACACACACACAGTTCCTTGACACAGACTAGCATAGCGTTTGCTTTGGTTCTAGGCCTTGTCTCTGTTCAATCATTAGCTAGTGACTAAGCTAACTGGGCAGAAACATCAAACGTTACATTCAGGAAAGAATGGAGACTTCATAAAATTAGATCAGAAAACTCTTTAAACAAACAAACGAACAAGGAGTAATAAAACAAATGCAACAACAGCAAACTCTGTAGAGGGAGGAAATCTGGTTTCTAAATTGCAACATTATAATATGCAAAATGTCTAGATTTCAGCAAAAAATAATGAGGCATGTAAAGAAAAAAGAAATCATGACCCTTGCACAGAAAATAATAAACTGTTTCTGAAGAAGCCCAGACATTGTAATTAGTAGAATAAGACATGTCTAAAACATAAAGCATAAGAATGATGTCTCAGCAATTTGAGAATATCAGAAAGAGAAATTATAGAAATAAATAGCAATTCTGCAGGTTAAAAATACAATAGCCAAAATGAAACACACACACACACATGCACACACACTAGAGGTGCTCAACAGCAGGAAAATTTCAGCAGGCAGAACGAAGAATCTTTGAACTTGAAGATGGGACAGTTGAAGTTATCCATTCTGAACAATAGAAGAACAAATTTCTTTTAATGAACAGAGCATATGAGACCAATCTGACATCATCAAACATCCCAACATAAACATAATGAGATTCACAGAAGAAAAGAAGAGAAGGGAGCAGAAGGAATATTTGAAAAATTGATGGTCAAACCATTCAAAACTTGATGAAAAATATTAAAATATGAAAATAAAACATTAAAATAAAAAATATGAAACATACAAGATGCTGAACGAATTCCAAGTAGGAAAGAAAGGAGATCCACACTGAGACACATCATCATCATCAAACTGCTAAAATTCAAAGACAAAGAGAAAATCTTGACAGTAGCAAGAGAGAAGAGTTTCACCATGGGCAGGGGATCCTCAATAAAATTAAGAGCTTATTTATCATCAGGAACTGTGGAGGCCACAAAGCAGTCGAATGATGTATTTAAAAAGCTAAAAGCAAAAAGAGATATCAACTAATAATTCTGTACCCATCAAAACATTCCTTCAAAAATGAAAGACAAATTAAGACATATCCAAATAAATAAAAACTAAGAGAGTTAGATGCTAGTAGACTTGACCTATAATACATGCTACTGGGTCTCTTTCAGGCTGAACTGAAAGGACACACAACAGTAACTTATATTCATATGAAGAAATAAAAAATACTGATAAAAGTAACCACATAAGTAAATATAAGACATATGTATGAATGTAGCCAGGCATGGTGGCTCATGCCTGTAATTCCAGCACTTTGGGAGGCTGAGGCGGGAGGATCATCTGAGGTCAGGTGTTCTAGGCCAGCCTGGCCAACATGGTGAAACCATGTCTCCACCAAAAATGCAAAAATTAGCTGAGTGTGTGCCTGTAATCCCAGCTACCAGGGAGGCTGAGGCCAGAGAATCACTTGAACCTGGGAGGCAGAAGTTGCAGTGAGCTGAGATCTCGCCATTGCACTGCAGCCTGGGTGACAAGAGCAAGACTCCATCTCAAAAAAAAAAAAAAAAAAGTGTTAATTCTCATCACTCATAGTCAACATTTTACTGGATGTTATTCTCAGAAAAATTAGGCAAAAAAATTAATAAAATACATCTGTCTAGGAAGTACAACTATTTTTATCTGCAGATGATATCATGTTAAATATAGAAAATCCTAAAGAACACAGACACACACGCACACACAGACACACACATGTGCACACACACACTTAAAGCTAATAAGTTTAACAAAGTTGCAGAATATAAGATCAAGACACAAAAGTTAGGTATATTTCTACACACTAGCATTGAAAAATGAATGTAAAGATGAAATAAGGAAAAAGTTCCATTTACACTACCACCAAAATAATAAAACATTTAGGAATAAACATAACCAAGGATAACTTTGGACTTCATTTGTTCTTTTTTTCTTTTTTTTTTTTTAAGACAGAGTCTCACTCTGTTGCCCAGGCTGGAGTGCAGTGGCACGACCTCGGCTCACTGCAAACTCCACCTCCCGGGTTCAAGCAATTCTTCTGCCACAGCCTCCCAAGTAGCTGGGATTACAGGCGCACGTCACCATGCCTGGCAATTTTTGTATTTTTAGTAGAAACAGGGTTTCACTATGTTGGTTAGGCTGGTCTTGAACTCCTGACCACATGATCCACCCGCCTCGGCCTCTCAAAGTGCTGGGATTACAGGCATAAGTCACCACGCCCGGCCTGTTCTTTTTCTAGTTCCTTGAGGTGTAATATTAGGTTGTTTATTTGAGATCTTTCTCTTTTTTTGGACGTAGGTGGCTTTTGCTATAAACTTCTCCTTTAGAGCTGCTTTTACTGCATTCCATAATTTTTGGTATGCAGTGTTTCCATTTTCATTTGGCTCGAAATGGTTTTTATTTCTCTTTTAATTTCATTTTGACCCATTCATTATTCAGAGTATCTTATTTAATTTTCACATATTTGTGATTTTTCCAAAATTCCTTCTGTTATTTTCAGTTTCATTCCATTATGTTCAGAAAAATATTTGATATAATTTCAATCTTCTTAAATTTGTTAAAGACTTGTTCTGTGGCTTAACATATTATTTATCATAGAGAATGTTTCATGTGCTTTGAGAACAATGCAGCTATTGGATGAAATGTTCTGTATATGTCTTAGGTTCACTTGGTCTAATGTATTTCAAATCGAGTGTTTCCTTATTTATTTTATGTCTGGATGGTCTCTACATTGTTGAAAATGCAGAATTGAAGTCCACTAATATTATCGTATTGCCAGATGGCAATCTTGCAATCACTTTTTCGATTTATTAATATTTACTTTATATATTTAGGTATTCTGATGTTGGGTACATATATATTTACAATTACTATTTTCTCTTTATTAATTCACCCCTTTATCCTTATATGATGACCTTCTTTGTCTCTTTTTATCGTGTTTAAAAATCTATTTTTTCCTGATATAAATATAGCCACATTTGCTCTCTTTTAGTTATACTTTTCATGGAATATCTTTTTCCATTCCTTCACTCTCAAGTCTATGTGTGTCCTGAAGTCTCAAGTGGGCTATTTTAGACAACATATTGTTGGATCTTGTTTTTTCTTTTTTCAAAATCATTCAGCCACTCTGTGTCTTTTGATTGGAGAATTAAATCTATTTACATTTAAAGTAATTATTTACAGATAAGAACTTACTACGACATATTGTTAAGTTTTTTACTGTTTTGTAGTTCTTTTGTTCCTTTCTTTTTTTTTTTTTGAGACGGAGTCTCGCTCTGTCGCCCAGACTGGAGTGCAGTGGCGCGATCTCGGCTCACTGCAAGCTCCACCTCCCGGGTTCACGCCATTCTCCTGCCTCAGCCTCCCGAGTAGCTGGGTCTACAGGCGCCCGCCACTACGCCCGGCTAATTTTTTTGTATTTTTAGTAGAGACGGGGTTTCACCGTGGTCTCGATCTCCTGACCTCGTGATCGGCCCGCCTCGGCCTTCCAAAGTGCTGGGATGTTCCTTTCTTATAATCTTGCTGTCTTCCTTTGTAATTAGTAGTATTTTTTAGTGCTTTGCTTTCATTTCTTTCTTTATCTTTTGGGTATCTGTGGAGATTTTTTCTTTGTGGTTACCATGAGACTTACAAAAAATATTTTGTAGTTATAATACCCTAATTTAAGCTATAACACCTTAACTACAATACAGTACAAAAACTCTACACTTTTGTTTCTCACACACATATACAGTTTATGATATTGATATATTTATATGATGTATCTGCGAACCAATTACTATAGCCATAGTTATTTTAAATACATTTGTTTTTTAACTTTTGTAAGAGTGATTATACACTACCTTTACAATATTAGAGTATTCTGAATGTGGTTATATATATACACTTACCATTGGGTTTTATACTTTTTCTTTTTTTTTTTTGAGATGGAGTCTCCCTCTGTCGCCCAGGCTGGAGTGCAGTGGCACGATCTCAGCTCACTGCAAGCTCCGCCTCCCGGGTTCACGCCATTCTCCTGCCTCAGCCTCACGAATAGCTGGGACTACAGGAGCCCGCCACCACGCGCAGCTAATTTTTTTGTATTTTTAGTAGAGACGGGGTTTCACCGTGTTAGCCAGGATGGTCTTGATCTCCTGACCTCATGATCTGCCCACCTTGGCCTCACTTTTTCTATTTTTATGTTGTTATTTATTGTCCTTTTGTTTCAACTCCAAGAACTCCCTTTAGCATTTCTTGTACAGCTGGTCTCATGGTGATGAACTCCTCCAACTTTTGTCTTCAGATGTCTTTATCTCTTTATCTCTCCTTCATTTGTCATAAATAGCTTTGCCAAGTATAGTATTCGTGGTTGGTATTTCTTTTCCTTTTAGCACTTTAATTCTGTAACCCCACTTCTTCCTGACTTGCAAGGTTTCCGTTGAGAAGTCTGGTAATGGACTTATGGGAGATCTCTTACATTTGATGTTTCTTTCAGAATTCTCTCTTTGTGTTTGACCTTTGACAATTTGATTATAATATAACTTGGAGTATGTCTTTTTTGAATTGAACTTGCTTGGGATGCTTTGATCGTCTTCAATCTGGATGTTCATATCCCTCTCAAGATTTGGAAAATTTTCAGACAATATTCCATTGATTAAGCTTACTGCCCCTTCCTCTTTTTCTTCTTTTGGTACTTCCATAATTCATATATTTGTATGTTTGATGGTGTTCCATAAGTATGCATAAAACACTTATAGAAAAATAATCTCAACAATTTTGAGATTATTTTTGGCAGGCGGAGCATCCTAAAACTAGAAGGCATCACCTTCCTCTTCAAGTGACTGACTTCTTTTTTTTTTTTTTTTTAATTATACTTTAGGTTTTAGGGTAC
>NW_026652295.1:30642372-30791063 GCF_009828535.3 Hylobates moloch | reverse complement strand
GGCCGCCCCGTCTGGGAGGTCTACCACGGAGGCCAGAAGCAATGTGGGGGCTGGACGTGGTGGCTCACGCCTGTGGTCCCGGCACTCTGGGGGGTGAGGCGGGTTGATCACTTCGGGCTAGGAGTTCGAGACCAGTCTGGCCAACTTGGCGAAACATGAAAAATACAACAGACAAACCAACCAACCAACTCAGTGACAACAAAACAGGTCTACCCTGGAGTCATACTCTAATTTTTTCTATTTTCCTCCCTTTCTGATCCTTTATCCCACTTTCTTTTTCTTCCTCTTCCTTCTCCCTCTTCTTTGTCAAATAGAAGATTGAGTTATTATCACTGATCCATATAAAGTCCCTCTCTCATTTATTTTAACTCCCACCCCCCATTTCTATTCCCCGACTTCCCATGTGCAACCTTCCTAATATGTTTGATACACATCTTTTTGTTTGTATGTATTTTTAGAAAATGTTTGTTTTTGTGTGCAAAAAAAATTAATAAAAAAAGTTAATGTTATATTTTAATTTAAAATGAAGCTGATTGTATATTACTTATAATTAGTCTCTCCACTTTGTAATTATAGGTAATACTGTTTATGTCCATATAATTTTGTACTTTCTGTGTATCTATAAAAGGAACATATGTTATTTTCATAGCTGATAGCTAAGTATTTATGCTGTAAATATCAGAAGAAACCAACAGAATCATGGGGAGATAGAAGTGACAGCATTTTTGTTGTGCAGAGAAAAGGAAAAAAAGCGATTTCGTTGGCTACTCTGTGGGAAAGAATCAGTATTTTTCTGCATTTAATTTTTTTATGAATTGAGCTTTCCTATATAATGTATAAATTGCTTTCTTTTAAAAAAAAATAGTTTCTCTCCTTTCCCTTACACCAAATTCCTTAATATGTTATTCTTGTTCTTTTTCCAGAGAAACTGCAGACTGAGCTGGGTAAGTACGAGTTGCTGGCACACACCTGCGGAAGGAGCCTCTGCCCTCCGCAGCAGAGGGAGGGGAGCTACCACGAGACCATGTGACCCAGAGGAGAAACTGAGGCGTGATTTTGCCAGGTCTTATGTTCGTTAAATACCAGAGGAGACCAGCAAAGTAATGGCCTCATTCAAGGAGGTTTCAGCTGTGTTACCTGACACTTTGGGGGCTCATGGAGATTCCAGTGAGCATCAGATGGACACCTATAGGGAGCACGGCATCGTCTCTGCTCTATGTGTTGAGGGGAAAGGGAGCTGCCTCAGAGTGTGTGGGGGATGACGGCAGACAGATGGCCGGGCCTGGAGGCCCTTTGAAAACATTTCAAGTGTGAACAAGGGCAGCATCATTATGACAACCAGGGTTGCACCCACCACCTCCCTGCTCAACTCTGCTATGGGGTCCTGCACCTGCTCCTCACCCCAGTAGACCCCTAAGCTAATCACTATTGGGAGGGAGCTGTTACTTTCAGAGTGCAACCTGGGATCCTGTGACTGTGGCAATTTTTTTTTTTTTTTTTTGAGACGGAGTCTCACTCTGTCGCCCAGGCTGGAGTGCAATGGCGCCATCTTGGCTCACTGCAACCTCTGCCTCCGGGGTTCAAGCGATTCTCCTGCCTCAGCCTCCTGAGTAGCTGGGACTGCAGGCACGTGCCACCACACCCAGCTAATTTGTTTTTTGTTTTGTTTTTTGGTGGGGTTTTTTTTTGTATTTTTAGTAGAGATGGGATTTCACCATGTTCGCCAGGATGGTCTCGATCTCCTGACCTCGGGATCCGCCAGCCTTGGCCTCCCAAAAGGCTGGGATTACAGGCATGAGCCACTGCACCCAGCCTAATTTTTGTTTTTTAAATCTTGGAGTTGGACTGAGGGTATTATTTTGCTGTACCTGAGATAAGTGGTTTAAAACATAACCAGCCAATGTCTGAGCCCCTTTGAATTTCCCCTTTACCTCCTTACTTGCTCCCTCCTTTTTATGGCCTCTTCTCCCAGCCCAAGGCAACCAGCCTGCCTCCCTGCCTAGGTGCATAAAACGTGGATCCCTTATGTCCTCTTTCCATCAATACCTTGCTCTCCATCAAGTCACCTGCTCCAGGAATGTGTGTCCATGTTGTGCTTTAGGTGAGCTTAAGCACACCTTTCAGCCCACAAAAGAGTTTTTGAGGAAAATCAGGATAACAAACACAACCCAATCTCTACCAGAGTCTACTATGGCACCTTCAACCCCATTAGGCCATAAACATAAAGGGAAGGGTCCCTGGAAGGCTCAAAGTAACTCCACAATCTGAAGAGAGACACATACCTGTGTACCTTACCCTTCTGAGATCAGGAAGCCAAGCTAGTGTTTGGGGCAGGTTGACACAAGTCTGTCTCTCAAGGTTTTAGGGGAAGAGTCACTCCTCTGAGTTCTCTGAGACCCACTGGAGACCCAGCACACAAAACACGACCCCATGTCCTGTTGTTCCTAAGTCATGGTGACCTTCCGGGGCCACAATTAACCAAGGTGGAAAGATGGAGCTTCCCTTTGCTTCCTGTCAGGTGGGAGAGGAGGGCTCTGGGCACGGAAGCTCTGCAGTTGCGCTCTGGTGATGGGACACCCAGCTCTCTATGGAAGTCCTAAGACTGAAATCGCTGCTCGTACTCTTACAAATAATGTTTTCCATTTATAAAAAATAATAGTTTTTAAAAATATTAATTGTATGCCAGGCATGATGCTGAATGTGTTATGGGAATTATTTCATTTTTTCTTATAATAATTATAAAGTTTAATTGCTTTATCCTCATTTTACAGCTAAGAAACAATCTTAGAGACATACATGGTTTGCCAAAAATCATGAAGAAATGGTGGTTTACCTTCTAATCTACATCTATCTAACTTAAGAGTGCAAGTCCTTAATTACTTACGTGTGACTTTGTCAGCTCATTCATCTCTATTTTTCTCATCTTTAAAGTGAACAGGTTGACTTTAATCTCTAATGTAGCGTCCAGTTCTAAGAGATTAGATATAACTTCGCATATTTGAGAAATGAGATAGTGCATTAATTGAATATGCTGATTGAAAGAGGATTATGTGGTATGATGATGAGATTATCAGGTTTCAAGGAATAAGTGTATAATTCAGTGTACTTCACACTCCAGAAGGGAATTAATTTTTCAATGGATATTCAGAAGGCATTTCAGAACATACATACAATAACCAAAACAAAACAAAACAATACATTTCAGCACAAAATTGTCTGGAAGGCTGTGTACAAAACCATATAGAAAAAGGAGGTTAACTACTGCATGTTCACACTTATAAGTGGGAGCTGATTGATGAGAACACATGGATGCATGGCAGGGAACAACCCACACTGGACACCTGTTGGGGGATGGGGGGAGGGAGAGCATCAGGAAGAATAGTTAACCAATGCTAGGCTTAACACCTGAGTGATGGGATGACCTGTGCAGTAAGCCACCATGGCACACGTTTACCTATGTAACAAACCTGCACATCCTGCACATGTACCCCGGAACTTAACATTGAAAGAAAAAAAAAGCGGGTTAGGCATAGCAGCTCCCAAGGAGCTCATATTCTAGTAGAACATTAATTACTAACAAACAGGGCTGCATGATTTTTCTAGCACTTTAAACTTTAGTTTTACTTGGATTCTGGACAAAAGGAATTTTGTCTGTATCTGTAATGCATCAAATTAATTGAATCTCCATACTTATGTTTTGCTTCCTTCAGTCTCCATTGAAGTCAATCTTAGCTCTTAATTACCTATGTCAGGCAGGGCAAGCCAGTTTAAGATCTGATATGTGCCACAGGTCACGGACAGGGAATAAAATCCTCATATGGATAAAGGAGATGAGGAAACAGTCTGTTTTATTAAGTAATTTACCATAAGACATGTGGATGGAGAAACAGCCCCAAACTAATCCCTAGTCCATTTTTTCTGATTCTTGTCTTCAGACTTTAATAGATACATAGGAGAGGAAAAGAATATTGTTTTAGGCAAAATTACAGGACAAAGCAAACAAAATGCTGGAAATAACTGGGAGTCAACTATTACCTGGAATGGAAGGTAATAATCTGAAAATTCAAATTGTGTTGACAGTGACTGTCCTCTCTACAAAGGTAGCTGGCGGTTTTTGGCCAATGACATAATGGGATGTTAACGCCTTTGGCCAGTGACTCTGTGCAGAGAACCTACAATTTTATGCTTGTGTTTCTATTATAAATGATCACACCTTATGCAAAACCATTCTTATCATTTAATAGAAAAGGACGACACTTAATTTAGAATAGAGAAAAATTGGCATGGGCAGGGCCTGATGAGAATGGAAAATGTAACATAGCTTGGGCCCAGGAAAGCCCTCAGGGAACATCTTTCCCCACTTGGCACAGTGGGAGAATTAGACCCCTTTTTTACATTCATCATTGTTTCACAATTTGTACTTTGCCGACTTCCCCAATTATTGATCTTAAAATGTTAATCTTAATTTTCAAAATCATTTGAGGACATTCAACTGGTGTGTGTCTGTAACTCCACCCATGTGGAGCATTGGGGAAATAAAATATAGTGGCTGGACCAGACTTACAAGGTACTATAAAGACTACCTAGAGGAAAGCTTCTTCAAATATCATTACCAAAAATCCACATGAGACATGTTTTTAAACCCCTCCCTATTACCACGTCAGAGGGTGGAGATGGCTCCAACGCCTTCAAGTCTCACAGGTCTGTGTGCCTCTGCTCACACTGCAGGGTCTTCCAGGCACTTAATGCAAACTATTTTGTTCAACACTGAAACATTATGATTTTGGTAGTTGTATAGCAAATTTATAGTTTAAGAAACTGAGGCATTAAGAAGTAGTTTAAGACAGATTAAGAAGTAGTTTAAAATCATACAGAATGGAAGTGTTAGAAGAAAAACTTTAGACAGACTAAATTTAGCAGAGTCTAACTGAGCAAAGGCATCCCAAAGGCAAACTAAACAAGGCATCCCTCAGAATCAGAACGGTTTCAGAGAATTCAAAGCAGCAATTTGGTCAGACAGCATTTATGGACAGAACATGGAAATAAGGTACAGAAAACAGAAGTGAGGTCAGCGACAGCGCTATTGATTGCAGCCTGGCGTTTGCCGATTTGAACAGGGTTTCAACAGTTGGCCGCCTGCAACTGACAGAAGTGCAGCAGCTGCTACTCAGCTATTTATTACAAAAGTGTACTCCTACGTTAGGCTTAGCTCCTAAGTTAGGCTTATTCATAAAATAATTTTGCAATTAAAACTCCCAGAATAAAATGAGCAATTTATAAATTTGGCCCCAGGATGCCTCTGTACCTAGGTGCTTATGTAACAAACTGCAACCTAAGTTAGGCTTTCAGTAGTTGATGTACTAAGTTAGATTGCAGTTTGTTATATAAGGAGTCAGGTACAGAGGCATCTGGGGCCAAATTTACAAACTATTCACTTTATTCTGGGTGTTTTTTGTTTGTTTGTTTTTAGACAAAGTCTCGCTTTGTCACCCAGCCTGGAGTGCAATGGCATGATCTCAGCTCACTGCAACCTCTGCCTCCAGGCTTCAAGCAATTCTTCCACCTCAGCCTCCTGAGTAGCTGGAATTACAGGCATCCACCATCACGCCCGACTAATTTTTGTATTTTTGTAGAGATGGGGTTTTACCATGTTGGCCAGGCTGGTCTTGAACTCCTGACCTCTGGTGATCCACCCACTTTGGCCTCCCAAAGTGCTGGGATTATAGATTTGAGCCACCATGCCTGGCCTATTCTGGGAGTTTTAATTGCAAAATTATTTTATTATTGGTCTGTAAACTGAAAAAAATACAGGTAGAAGCAGGTAGGGATTCAATTACTATTTTACTCGGACTGACACACATCATGGAATGATTCCTCCTTAAAGAAGAACAACCTCTATCCTGAGTCCATGAAACCGCCACCTCACCTAAGGATGACCTCAAACCTCACAGCAACCCTGGGATGCTCATGGTTTCTAAACTCCAATGGAGCTGTTCTTAAAGATGACATTATTGGTTCCATTTTGATTCTTTCATTGTGTTTTGTCCACTCTATTTAACAGCTTCTTTAAAAGTGATTGGACCTTCCCAGCCCATCCTTGTCAGTGGGAGAAGATATACAGCTAACCTGCTACCTGTCCCCCAAGGCGAATGCACAGAGCATGGAGGTGAGGTGGGTCCGATCCCACCGTTACCCTGCTGTGCATGTGTATATGGATGGGGACCATGTGGCTGGAGAGCAGATGGCAGAATACAGAGGGAGGACTGTGCTGGTGAGTGACGCCATTGACGAGGGCAGACTGACCCTGCAGATACTCAGTGCCAGACCTTCGGACAACGGGCAGTACCGCTGCCTTTTTGAAAAAGATGATGTCTACCAGGAGGCCAGTTTGGATCTGAAGGTGGTAGGTAAGAATTCTAGATAGATATTTTGCATTCAATACCTGCTCCTACCACTTTAATATGCTAGTTCCTGGACAATTTCTCTGACATTTGAAATTTTCTTAATGCTCATTCATCATCAGATTTATATCAAATCCTCCAGTGTGTGAAACTGTCAAAGTTACTTCAAATCCACAAACTCAAATGGATGAAATGTAATTATTTGGGCATAGAACTTGTATCTTCTCCAGTATCTTCAAAAACTGACCATATCTTTAAGGAAATCTGAGTATCTTACTACATATTTTACAAAGACTCATTGTTTCACAGTGTGTTATTAGAATTCTGGGAAATGCAATAAAATTCTAGAAACTGTAATCATTTGAAGACTAAACTGGATCCACTGTGTAAACCAAAATTATAAATATTGACAGTTTTGGCAGGGACAGGGGAGGAAAGATGAAATCACTCCCTGCAGCATCATTTCCCACTGTCCGTGTGTGTGAGAATTGAAACGTCCAAGGTTAGCAGATGCCATTGAGTACATATAGGCCCAAGTCTTGGATATGCTACATGTTTCTCCCATGGATTTTGATTCTAAATTAATAAACACGTTTAGCCACGGGAGCGTATATTGAGAAGTTTCATCAGCCTCGTATTTTCTGCCATTGGACGTAGATATTTACAATGTTTCAATTTTTGAGAATATCCTCCTGCTCCCTATTTTAATCCTGTCCATGTGACCCATGCCCTGGCCATAGTTATTTTGTTCTCAGGGACAGAATAAATGTTGGATTTGAACATTTACCTTACCTCTTAATCATCCCAGAATGATTTAGGAATACAAAGAATAAAAATAAGCAAACAAACAAAACAAGAAAATGCTCCAGCCAGCCTCATCCCTAAGTGGAGTGCAATCCCCCTTAAGCTTTTCTCCCTTCCCCAAGCCCTCCACATCCCCTTCTTTCCTCCCAGTAAAATTGCTGCCCACTCATCCACTTGAAAGGACTCCAGGTTTTGGTTCCTTTTTCTCTGTCCCCAGGTCTGGGTTCTTCCCCACTGATCACTGTGGAGGGGCAAGAAGATGGAGAAATGCAGCTGATGTGCTCTTCAGATGGGTGGTTCCCACAGCCCCACGTGCAGTGGAGGGACGTGGAAGGAAAGACGATACCATCATCTTCCGAGGCCCTGACTCAAGGCAGCCATGGGCTGTTCCACGTGGAGACATTGCTAAGGGTCACAAACATCTCCGCTGTGGACGTCACTTGTTCCATCAGCATCCCCTTTTTGGACGAGGAGAAAATCGCAACTTTTTCTCTCTCAGGTTGGTGATTCCTTATGTTCCTTCAGGTTTGGAAAATAAACATGAAGACCAACTCAGACTTACTCATCGTATTGCTCTTCTTCCTTTTTGATTTTTATTTGCTGCTCTCTGACGAGGTCTGCTGCTATCCTCTGCAAAGCTGGTTTTCAGGACACCCAGGGATTCTACTCCCCTGAGTTTCTCTCTGACACCCTCAACTAGTGCCCTGCAATCATATTTATCATTGGATATACACTAAATTCTCGTAATTGACCCTGTCTTCACTCTCTCTAAATTCCCTTCTTCTGATGTGAAAACAATTAAATTACAGAACTTTGTGTTTTCCCCCTCATGGGGGATTTTCTTCTGGATTAGAAACTGATTTTCATTAATACTATCTTCATGGTTGCGGCTTGAGTAATTTTATCCTTTCCTCCTCAAGTCATTCCAGTGATTGTGTGATATAGTTGGAAGAGAGAAGGGAAAACAACTTGTCTGTGCATGTGTACATTTCTGAGACGAGCAAACACGAAATACTTGCATTCTCTCCTCTGCATCTCCAGAGCAGGGAGGAGCAGGCCAACTGCCTCCCGGGAGGCCCAATTCTCTCCCTTCTCTCCAGCCTAGAAGCTGCTCAGATGAAAAGCACAATCTTAATATTGTCCCAGTTTCACAGTTTCACAGGATTCTTGGGTTTCCATTTTAGAGTCCAGGATGACGTTTCTGGGGAAGACACTGCTTGTTTGGGGATTGCTTCTTGCTGTGGCTGTAGGCCTGCTCAGGAAGAGGAGCTGAAAGAGGTAAGTCAGGGAAACAGAAACAGCGGAGCACACTGCAGTGGGAACCGTACTGCGTACTTCCCCGAGCCTCCCTTTCCACAAGTCACCTATGGGAGGCAGTCAGTGAATATCCAGTAACTAAGGAAATGTGAGAAACAGGAAAGCCCAGGGCTTATCATGCAATCCAGGCTCAGTGATGCATGAGGTCAGTGTTTCCACTTGTAATAGAAGCAAAATGATTATTAAATAGGGAATCCTTTCCCCATTTCTTGTTTTTGTCAGGTTTGTCAAAGATCAAATAGTTGTAGATATGCGGCATCATTTCTGAGGGCTCTGTTCTGTTCCATTGATCTATATCTCTGTTGTGGTACCAGTACCATGCTGTTTTGGTTACTGTAGCCTTGTAGTATAGTTTGAAGTCAGGTAGCGTGATGCCTCCAGCTTTGTTCTTTTGGCTTAGGATTGACTTGGCAATGCGGGCTCTTTTTTGGTTCCATATGAACTTTAAAGTAGTTTTTTCCAATTCTGTGAAGAAAGTCATTGGTAGCTTGATGGGGATGGCATTGAATCTATAAATTACCTTGGGCAGTATGGCCATTTTCACGATATTGATTCTTCCAACCCATGAGCATGGAATGTTCTTCCATTTGTTTGTATCCTCTTTGATTTCATTGAGCAGTGGTTTGTAGTTCTCCTTGAAGAGGTCCTTCACATCCCTTGTAAGTTGGATTCCCAGGTATTTTATTCTCTTTGAAGCAATTGTGAATGGGAGTTCACTCATGATTTGGCTCTCTGTTTGTCTGTGATTGGTGTACAAGAATGCTTGTGATTTTTGTACATTGATTTTGTATCCTGAGACTTTGCTGAAGTTGCTAATCAGCTTAGCCATATGTAGAAAGCTGAAACTGGATCCCTTCCTTACACCTTATACAAAAATTAATTCAAGATGGATTAAAGACTTAAATGTTAGACCTAAAACCATTAAAATCCTACAAGAAAACCTAGGCAATACCATTCAGGCCATAGGCGTGGGCAAGGACTTCATGTCTAAAACACCAAAAGCAATGGCAACAAAAGCCAAAATTGACAAATGGGATCTCATTAAACTAAAGAGCTTCTGCACAGCAAAAGAAACTACCATCAGAGTGAACAGGCAACCTATAGAATGGGAGAAAATTTTTGCAACCTACTCATCTGACAAAGGGCTAATATCCAGAATCTACAATGAACTCAAACAAATTTACAAGAAAAAAACAAACAACCCCATCAAAAAGTGGGCAAAGGACATGAACAGACACTTCTCAAAAGAAGACATTTATGCAGCCAGAAAACACATGAAGAAATGCTCATCATCACTGGCCATCAGAGAAATGCAAATCAAAACCACAGTGAGATACCATCTCACACCAGTTAGAATGGCCATCATTAAAAAGTCAGGAAACAACAGGTGCTGGAGAGGATGTGGAGAAATAGGAACACTTTTACACTGTTGGTGGGACTGTAAACTAGTTCAACCATTGTGGAAGTCAGTGTGGCGATTCCTCAGGGATCTAGAACTAGAAATACCATTTGACCCAGCAATCCCATTACTGGGTATATACCCAAGGGGTTATAAATCATGCTGCTATAAAGACACATGCACACGTATGTTTATTGTGGCACTATTCACAATAGCAAAGAGTTGGAACCAACCCAAATGTCCAACAACGATAGACTGGATTAAGAAAATGTGGCACATATACACCATGGAATACTATGCAGCCATAAAAAATGATGAGTTCATGTCCTTTGTAGGGTCATGGATGAAACTGGAAAACATCATTCTCAGTAAACTATCGCAAGGACAAAAAAGCAAACACCGCATGTTCTCACTCATAGGTGGGAATTGAACAATGAGAACTCATGGACACAGGAAGGGGAACATCACATTCCGGGGACTGTTGTGGGGTTGGAGGAGGGGGGAGGGACAGCATTAGGAGATATACCTAATGCTAAATGACGAGTTAATGGGTGCAGGAAATCAACATGGCACATGGATACATATGTAAGAAACCTGCACATTGTGCACATGTACCCTAAAACCTAAAGTATAATAACAAAAAAAAAAGATTTTCAAGATTATATTTTAGTGATCAGATTTTTCTCCCTCTTATGCAGCTGTATTTTCTCTCACTTTTTTAAACTGTATTTTTTTTTTTTTAATTTTCTCAGTTCCACCTATGTGGACAATTAATTGTCACCATCTTAAATAAACTGATCAGGCCAGGTGTGGTGGCTCATGCTTGTAATTCCAGCACTTTGGGAGGCCAAGGCGAGTGGATCAATTGAGGCCAGAAGTTTGAGACCAGCCTGGCCAACAAAGTGAAACTCCATCTATACTAAAGATACAAAAATAGGCTGGGCATGGTGGCACACACCTGTAATCCCAGCTACTCCTGAGACTGAGGCAAGAGAATCGCTTGAACCCGGGAGGCAGAGGTTGCAGTCAGCTGAGATCACGCCACTGCACTCCAGCCTGGGTGACAGAGTGACACTCTGTCTCAGAAAAAAAAAAAAAAAGAAAAAGAAAAAAAGAAACTGACCAAATACTTGGTTATTCCTTTCATTTCTTCCTGTAGGCTAAATTGTATTTCCCATGGGGTTTTCTAAGGGTCCCTGATTATCAGATGTCAGACTGTGATTGATAGGCCGGATATCAGAGAACCTGGAACAGGATAGTTCTCTGAAAAGATCAGTCTCCAGCAGATTTTCCTGAGTAGAATTAAAACACCTTGAGTTGGTACTTCGATGATCATGGGAGCCCCCTTCAGGCAGTTAGAGAAAGGAGAAATGATCAGGACTCAGAATATCATTCTGGTTTCCAGAATCCCAGATTGTTATTTTCCTGATATGTTGGAGATGTTCTTGTGGGTACAGAAAAAATGTCCAGAGAACCTACATTAGGGAACCAAAGAATGAAGCGGGGTGCAGAGTCCCAGAGAAGGAAGTTTTGGGGAAGGTGTAGATAGGGCACTTGCCAACCATGTTATATAAGAGGAGAGGTATTCAGAGGCATGGTCAGGAGGATTCTGACTTGTTCAGGGGCCACCTTCGAGGGGATGGGGCTTGGAAGAGAGGGGATGGCCCAGAACTCATTTCGGGGATGGCCCAGAACTCATTTCTTTTGCAATCCATTGCCTAAAACTCACTGTCAGGTGACACAGAGATGACTCTTTCCTTGCAACATGTACTTGGCAACCTCCGGGACCCATCGTGCCCCGTCCCCAGTCTCCACCTCTCAGTACCAGCTCCCTGACAGGAGTTCCCCCTGGCCCATAGAGCAGATATCAGATCTCTGTGGGATATCTGGCTGCCTGAATGTCCATGGATCACACTCTTGTTTTGTTCAGAAGAAATCAGTTTCAGGTGAGCTGTGTTTCAAGCCAATGTCACATTCACTGTAAAGAAAGAGAATCCATTCTGATAATTAATCAATATAATTTCATTCTATTAACAGCCAAATGGGAAGACAAGTGTTTCACGGACATAAGAAATTTAAAGTGGAAGCACTTTCTAGAGCACACAAAACAGCCTCCCTAACACATGAGAAGTCACCAGCAACACAGAAATCACCAACAAGTAGGTCACCACATTTTTAAAGATCATAGGAAATTGTTCATGCCAACAAATCTCAGTGAACCTCAGCTCTCAGCCTTGAAAACAAGGATGGCTGTACCACTCACTTTTTTCTTCTTCCTTAACTAGATCACTGGGGAATGGGCAGCAGGTAATCAAATCATTATCTTTTAATCATTTTGCTTCTTTTTTTTTATTATACTTTAGGTTTTAGGGTACATGTGCACAATGTGCAGGTTTGTTACATATGTATCCATGTGCCATGTTGATTTCCTGCACCCATTAGCTCGTCATTTAGCATTAGGTATATCTCCTAATGCTGTCCCCGCCCCCCCCACCCCCCACCCCACAACAGTACCCGGAATGTGATGTTCCCCTTCCTGTGTCCATGAGTTCTCATTGTTCAATTCCCACCTATGAGTGAGAACATGCGGTGTTTGCTTTTTTGTCCTTGCGATAGTTTACTGAGAATGATGTTTTCCAGTTTCATCCATGTCCCTACAAAGGACACGAACTCATCATTTTTTATGGCTGCATAGTATTCCATGGTGTATATGTGCCACATTTTCTTAATCCAGTCGATTGTTGTTGGACATTTGGGTTGGTTCCAAGTCTTTGCTATTGTGAATAGTGCCGCAATAAACATACGTGTGCATGTGTCTTTATAGCAGCATGATTTATACTCCTTTGGGTACATACCCAGTAATGGGATGGCTGGGTCAAATGGTATTTCTAGTTCTAGATCCCTGAGGAATCGCCACACTGACTTCCACAATGGTTGAACAGAACAGAGCCCTCAGAAATGATGCCTCATATCTACAACTATTTGATCTTTGACAAACCTGACAAAAACAAGAAATGGGGAAAGGATTCCCTATTTAATAAACGGTGCTGGGAAAACTGGCTAGCCATATGTAGAAAGCTGAAACTGGATCCCTTCCTTACACCTTATACAAAAATTAATTCAAGATGGATTAAAGACTTAAATGACTTCTTAACTTAGAAATCACCACCACAGGATGCATAGAAGACTGAAACAAAATGTGGCTTTGTGAATACAGCGTGGGCTTTGGAGTTAGAAACTCTGCCATTTGTTGGCTGGGTAACTTCTAGTGTCTCTCTCCATCTCAAAGAATTTCATTGTACAGTTTATTAGGGATTAAACAAGTTTGTGCTTATAAGGTACCCACTATAGAACTTTGTAGTCAATAGACACTCAATAACGGGTGTTTATTACTCTCCTTGTTCTCCACAGTGGCTTATGAGATCCCATTTACTGGCTCACTCTTCCTAGCACCACAGACCTCTGGACTGGATTTCTTCTTGCTATCTAACTCCAACAACTTGACTTCCTTTGTTCACCTTCATTTGTTTCAAGGCTCTTCTTTTTTTAACTTTTAGTTTTAAGGGTACACGTATGTAATTGTTTGTTATATGGGTAAATTGTGTGTTGTGGGGGTTTAGTGTACAGATTCTTTAGTCACCTGGGTAATAAGCATAATACCCAAGAGATATGTTGTCTCCCTCCTCCTAGCCTCCACCCTTAAGTAGGCACCAGTGTCTGTTGTTCCCCTCTTAGTGTCCATGTGTTCTTGTTGTTTAGCTCCCACTTATAAGTGAGAACATATGGTATTTGGTTTTCTGTTCCTGCTTTAGTTTGCTTAGAATAGTGGTCTCCAGCTCCATCCATGTTTCTGCAAAGGACATCATCTCATTATTTTTTATGGTTGTGTAGTATTCTATGGTGTATATTTACCACTTTTTCTTTATCCAGTCTGCCTCTTTTTAAATATAGTCATTTTTCTCATTTTTAATTGTCAAATATTTATAAAATGCTTATTCTGTGGAAGGTTCTCTGCCTCAAGAGTTACAAACATTAGGCCGGGCACGGTGGCTCACGCCTGTAATCCCAGCACTTTGGGAGGCCAAGGCGGGTGGATCACCTGAGGTCGGGAGTTTGACACCAGCCTGACCAACATGGAGAAACCCCATCTCTACTAAAAATACAAAATCAGCTGGGTGTGGTGGCGCATGCCTGTAATCCCACCTATTTGGGAGGCTGAGGCAGGAGAATCGCTTAAACCCCGGAGGTGGAGGTTGCAGTGAGCCGAAATGGCACCACTGCTCTCCAGCCTGGGCAACAAGAGTGAAACTCCGTCTTCAAAAAAAAATAAAAAAATAAAAAAAGAGTTACAAAGATTAATGATATACAATCTGTGGCCTTAAAAATCTCTGAAAAACTAGAAATAATTCTAAAGCCCAGATAGAGTGAGTTCCCTTCCAGTATCCTATACAAGTTCAAGGTCCTCCAAAGTATTATTAAATCTTCCTAGCCTTTTGATCCTCCTCTGCCTTTTCTCCTGCCTCGCTAATGTTCTAAGTCTCTGTTATGACACAGATTCTAGAACCTTCACAGGCCAAACTCTCATCATTTGCTTAGGTCTGATCAATCTGCTCCACACAATTTCTCAGTGATCCTCTGCATCTCTGCCTACAAGGGCCTCCCTGACACCCAAGTTCATATTGCTCAGAAACAGTGAACTTGAGTTTTTCGTTTTATCTTGATCTCTCTCTGACAAAGAAATCCAGATGATGCGAGACCTGCTGAAGACAATACGTGGAAAATGACAGTCTTGGGTATGGACTAACTCCCTCTTTGAGGCTTCCTCGACTCTAATAGTTCAGGAGTCTCCTCTTAGGGACTTAGGGACTTTAACACAACTGCTTTATCTTCCTTGCCTGCTTCCTTTTCAAAATCAATATTTTTTCTTTCACTCTTATTGATTCCTCTGGAAGCCTGGGGGAAACAACCCACAGTTAACTAAGCTCTAGGCTGATAGTGCTGGTTTCTCCTTTGGTTTCTAGAGTTTAAACTGAACAAAGAAAATAACCATCCTCCGTAGCACTAGGAAAATTCCTTAGCCCATTATCTCACTTCCTGTAGTATGGTCACTCTATAATCTGCCTCAACTCAGAAATAATGATTTCCTCTCATTTTCCCTATTAATAGGGTGGACCATCTTCTAACTGCCCTATAGACAGGGCATTTCAGACACTAAAGGAAGAAGGGAATATACAGTAGTACTGAGTACACCATCTAGTTATCCCTTCCTCCCCGATGAGTTATTTAACACTAGAAAAAAAAATTCACATAATAGAGGGCATATTGACTACTTGCTGTTCATTTTAGAGGTACATTAGAAGAAAATCTCCAAAAGTTGATTTGGCAGGAGAATTTTCTCACAGGACCAAACACCTAGAAGACTCAGTAGACAAATGCCTAATCTGCCCTGGTTGGAGGTGTGTTATTACATCTTGAGATGGATTCACCTATTGTTTGCTTGAAGTAGTTTTAATCTGGGTGTAATCTACTTTCCTAGTCTTTCAGAGTTCAATGTTCTCCAGAGTTTTTACTTTCACGGGCAGATTTATGGTTGTTTTTTTCTTCTTTCCTTTCTCTCTCTCTCTCTCTCTTTTCCTTTTTTTCTCCCCCGATCCTTCGTAGCCACTGCCCTTTATAACCATATGATATTATCTGAGATTTTTCTCTCCTATGACTGCAAGACTCTATCTTACATCAATTGAACGCAGATCAATGACACATAAACAAACACAAGTTAAGCAATCTCAGCATGTTTTATCCTACCAACCACAATAACAAACCTCGCAAATATCCATCTTATCATGAGCAGGTTGGCGAGTGATGACTGAAAGGTTTTTCTGTGATAAGAAATTTCTGTCCTTTGCTGTGGCTTTCATTAATAAAACCACCTGCAGTCAGCATCCTTCAGTCAGGGTGCTGAAAGTTTTTGATCACTCACTCATAAAAATGTTTTGAGTATAGATTTCCTATACAAGTATATTTTTAAATGTTATGAATTTATAGCTATATATATATATATATATATATATACAGAAAATCTTGCAACTTTAAAGGTATGAGCTAAAATTACACAGAAAATAGAAGTTCTAATATTTTCCCCATACCCCAGTGGATAGCTTTGTAGACCACTGATTCCCTTTAACATTCTTCCCGCCTGGGGAATAAAGGGTTCAATTAAGGAGGAAATCTGTCAGATTGTGCCAGCTCTAAACCAAGGGTACACAGCATCTGAGCTTCTTAATACATGGCCAAAGAACCAATGTAAGAGCTAAAAATGGGCAGGGGTGGGAATGTGAGGACAGTAATATGAGGCAAATAAAAGAATAAAGAAGTTGAAGTAGCAGAAAGGGGAAAGAAAAAAAAAGTCTATCTGGTGGATAGTAAGAGGTGATCAGAAGTTGTTTCTGGTAATTTCCTGGTCTAAATAAGCATGTTTACAGGTGAGTTTTTGTTTTCAGAAATAACTTTGGCTGTCATCCTGACACTATTGGGACTTGCCATCCTGGCTATTTTGTTAACAAGATGGGCACGACGTAAGCAAAGTGGTGAGTAACAATAAGTCAAAATGAAGATTTCCTGTGAAAACCATGGAGGGAGGGATGCCAAGATTCAGTCCAAGTTCATCTCTACTTATCAAACAGCTAGCTACTTTGCCAATATTCTGGGAATCTGTTTCAATACTTGAGTCAAAGAATCTCTGAACTATTAGTGATTCTCTCTGCACTTTTAACTCCCAAAGTTTACATTAGCAATAATGTCAAACAAAAAATCACAGATAGGCCTGGAGCATTGGCTCACACCTGTAATCCCAGCACTTTGGGAGGCCGAGGCGGGCGGATCACAAGGTCAGGAGTTCAAGATCAGCCTGACCAACATGGTGAAACCCCGTCTCTACTAAAAATACAAAAATTAGCTGGGTATGGTGGCAGGTGACTGTAATCCCAGCCGCTTGGGAGACTGAGGCAGAAGAATTGTTTGAACCCAGGAGGCGGAGGTTGAAGTGAGCTGAGATCACGCCATTGCACTCCAGCCTGGGTGACAGGGCAAGACTCCGTCTCAAAAAAAAAAAAAAAATCACAGAGTTTAGCAAAAGTAATAAGAACACTTTAAAAGAAAATTACCTGAGCTCCAAGGGAAATTACCCGAGTTTAAAAAAAAAAAAATAGAAGTGAGAAGGCAGTATGTTGCTAAATACCAGTGTCTAGTATTATATAAAAAGAATTGGAGACTTTTAGTGACTTAATTTGGGGAGATGATAAGAAGAGACAAATACAGAGTAGTACTTGTCGATGAAACAAAGATGGAGCTCATAAAAGCTAAGACCTATTTCTATGCTATAAGGTCTGCCTTTCCTGAATTTTTCTGTTTCTCTCCCACAACTTTCTAATCAGCTATATTCCTTCCCTGTTTCCCACCCTCAATGCCTGTGAGCCCTCAAAGCATAAGTAGTGTGAAAAGATAGGTAAAACAGGGCTGATGGGAGATGTGGAAAATGGGTGAGAACAACAATGCATTATATCAGGAGGACCACCTTGGTAAACAAGAAGCACAGCTTAGAGTGAGAAGAGTTTGATCAGAGGAAGAACACTTCTCCTAAGTAACTAATAAAAACATTTTGCCTAATTCTTCCACAGAAATGTATATCTCCAGATACGATTCAGAACAAAGTAAGTACTTATACTCATGAGAAAAATATAGTATTTATAGAATTTTCACAAGTCAGGAATGAAATCTGTCTTGTTTACAGTTGTGTTTCCAGAACCTTGCATAGTGCACCATTGCATGAACTGAACTGCTTCTAAGTGAGTGGGAGAAATCTACCAGAGATTTCTGAGCAGTACTGAATGCCAAACTGGAGTTGGGGAGAATTAATTAATACTGGGTAGGCCCGCATAATTCTGAGGCTCTCTTCAGATGCTTCCTGTGGTCTGAGAGCAGCAACAGAGATACTAACCCATGGAAATAGCAAACTCCTCAGGCACTGGAACAGATGGTTCAGTAAAAAGCCTAAATCCATTTGTGAAGATGGCCTTAGTGAAGTGGCCGGACAGAAAAATATAATGTATCCTAGAATAACGAGAGTGAACACAGAGTAATTATGATTGAGAAGAGTACCAACTTCAGGATGTGAAGAAGTGAAGAAGACTTTCCATGGAAAGGTCTGGAGACATGCCAAAGTTGCTAAGAAAGATAGCACAGGATTGGTATAAGGCAAAAACTAGGAGACTATTTGCTGAAGTATCAAGAGGTAAAAGAAACTCTGAAACTCCTTCTGACTATCATTTAGCCTGGCTAATATTATAAAATTGGTGATTGACACAGTCACTTATCATCATCAGCTCTTGCAGCTTATGCACAATTCCTAGTTCCTGCGAAGTAAATTAATTCACATCATTATTCACCATTAGGAGTTCATGTTTACATTAGTTCTCAGAGTCTTAAATAAAGCCTCATTAATAATCAAGAAGCAAAATCATGTGCTCTCCCTTTGTTTCTAGGTGCTCGACTTCTGGACTATGAGGATGGTAGAGGTAAATAGATTAGGAACTACTAGACAGTTAATGAAGGAATATACTCTTTAGAGTGTGAATCAACTCATCTCCCTTTGAGCATGATTTGTTGAGTCAGCATATCTTTCGTTTTTATAATATCCAAATGCTTATCACTCCTCTCTCTCTAAGAAAAATTGTGCATTTTTCTCAGAAAAGGTAAATAATTCTCCTTCTTAAGACCATCAAAAGAATTCATTTCCATCTTCTGTTTACTTCCAAGATATTAGAAAGGTTAAGGAACCTCTCTGAAACAATTTCCTGGATGTTTAAAATGTGGATAAAATGAATATGAAATGGAATAGTATATGTGAAAATACACTTTGAAAGCCACACAGTATAAGAGGTAAACAAAGCTTATCCCCATTTAAGATGAAATTTATGCTCAAAAGATTGAGACTTACTCGAGTTCACCTAGCTGAGGAGGGAGCTGGAGATCAAATTCAGGTTTTGAAATGTGATAGTTATGGGAAGACGGCAATGCGCTGTCTACTTTTTTGAAGGGACACACCAGTACCACTAATTTCAATGTACCATGGCTATCCCTAACCCTCACGCCCCAACACTCAATGTTCTCTTTCAATATCCACTCACTAGGGCTGCCTATAAATGTTCCCTCGGCTCTCTCTCTCTTTCTCTCTCTCTTTCCTTCCCTCTTTCTCTCTTTCTGACTAGTCCTATCTCCAGAACTCAACAAGAACCACTGGAGAGCTACCTCTCATTCTTGCTGGAAGCCACTAAAGTTGTCCATACCAGGCCCACCAGCTACACCAGAGCTATAAGGTTATGAGATTGTGGATGTGGAAATAATTACACACACACACACACACACACACACACACACACACACACACACAAGCTACAAGCATATAGATCCCTGAGAGTTGAGGAAAGAAAAGAGAAAGTAACTCAGTCACTTCGGTTGCTGTCCATGCCCTACACTTGGACTCTTGGTCCAACCTCCGCCTTCTTACCTCTATGATTCATCTATCATGAACAACAAGAGTGAGGAGCACAATGCCATGGCATTCCCTCTTTATTTTCTGAAAAAAGAACCTAAAGAAAATGGGAATATCTGGGAAACTAGCAAATCTCTTAGCAGTTGGATTGAGACTAATGAAAAACTTATTATTATTATTATTATTATTTGAGACAGAGTCTCGCACTGTCGCCCAGGCTGGAGTGCAGTGGCGCAATCTCGGCTCACTGCAAGCTCCGCCTACTGGGTTCACGCCATTCTCCTGTCTCAGCCTCCCGAGCAGCCGTGACCACAGGCACCTGCCACCACGCCTGGCCAATTTTTTTTTTTTGTATTTTTAGTAGAGATGGGGTTTCACCATGTTAGCCAGGATGGTCTCGATCTCCTGACCTCATGATCCGCCCGCCTTGGCCTCCCAAAATGCTGGGATCACAGGCATGAGCCACCACGCCCAGCCCGATAAACTTATTTTTTAATGAACTGTTAGTAAAGTTAGTATGTTTTTTTCTTTCCTAAAAGATTTTTCTTCTCAGAGATCTAAAAGAGGAAGAGGTAAACATTTTTATCTAACAAAAAATAATACAGACTTACTTGTTGAAGTAAAATCTCATTATGTTTTTATCTTCTCTTTTAGGATCCCGACATGCATATTCAACAGAAAGTGGTAAATTATTGTATTGCTAAGAAATTAATATAGGAGTCTGTTTATGAGAAATTAAGAATCTTATAATTTTTCTTCAATTCTCTAGACACTTCCTATGATAACCTAGGTAAGTATATGTAGAGATTTTTGTAAAATTAAAGGAAAATCAGTGCTTCTTCCCACCACAACATAAAAGGCTATAAAAACTGACCAAAATTTTAAAAAGAAGAAGAAGAAATCAAAGTAGTTACAGAATATTCTGAGAAATGTTCACCATCACGCTATGAGGCACCATTTTCCCCAAAGCTATGCAATTCCTCTCCTATCCAACTCCTAATTATTTAACAAAAGTAATATGAGAGAAAGGCATCAGCAAAATAGTAGAATAGGAGCTTTCTTCCCACACAGAAGCATCAATTTAGACAACTATCCACAGATGAGACAATACCCTTGTGGTAGTCCAGGAGTCCAGCAGAGAAGTTCCAGCACACTGTCAGGTTATAAAATCCTAGAACAGATGTATTAAAGAGGGTAAGAAGAACAGTTTCACTTTACCCACATCACTCCTCCCCCAAGGTGGCACAACTCAATGCTGAGACAGACCCACTTGGCCTACAATTTCTCCCACAGAAAAAACGTGCAGAACTTAATGAGTGCCCACATCCCCCAGCCATTCAGGATGCTGTCCAATAAGCCTACTTATTTCTCACTCCACCCAGAACATTGAGATGATCAGCATAGTTGAATGGTTAGGAGAGGCTGGGAGCAGGGAAAAGAGACTGCAGAACCCACTCATCAGAAAGCCTCATCAAGAAGCCTGCCATTCAAGATGCGTGACCTATGCCCCTTGCACTACTGACCCACAGGCACGCCTTTCACACATTTCACTCCCATCTAGGCTGAGTCCCCAAATGAGCCACCATGGACAACAAAAGGAAACATCTCACAGTCAGTTTGACTTCGTGGGATTGGAAAAAAGGACACAAACTTGAGAACTCCAGAGCACCACCCTAGGGAAAACAAAGGGAAGGCTCTCAGAACGTGGACTGGCTTTGCAGGATTGAGAGAAGGCACAGTCTTAGAAATCCCATCTAGCCTGGATGTGGTGGTTCATGCCTGAAATCCCAGCACTTTGGGAGGCCGAGGCAGGAGGACTTCTTGAGCCTAGGAGTTCAAGACTGGCCTGGGCAACATAGTGAGACCCTGGCTCTAAAAAACAAACAAAAAAATCTGTTGGATGTGGTGGTGCACACCTGCAGTCCCAGCTACTCAGGAGGCTGAGGTGGGAGGATTGCTTGAGCCCAGGAGTTTGATGCTGCAGTGAGCCACGATCATGCCACTGCCCCACTCTGGGTAACAGAGTGAGATTTTGTCTCAAAAAAAGGGAAAAAATCTCATCTGTGAAGTAGGCACAAACAAATACTGAACAGGGTGACTGTTTCTTCAAATGTGAAAAAGCAAGACAAGACTTCAAGGACACAAAAATCAAGGAAACATGACACCACTAAAAGAACACAATAATATTTCAGTAACTAACCCCCAAAAATGAAGGTTTGCCTAAAAATCAATCCACCAGTTGCCTGACAAAAAATCCAAAACAATTGTTATAAGAAAGCTCAGTGAGCTACAAGACAACACAAACAATATAATGACATCAGGAAAACAACACAAGAACAAAAGTAGAAGTTAAACAAAGAGAAAAAAACAAAACAAAACAGAGCCAAACAAATTTTGGAGCTGAAGGGTGCAATGACTAAACTAAAGAAAAAAGGGAATAGAGAGCTTCCAAGATGATGGATCAAGTACAAGAAAGAATAAGAGAAGTCAAAGACCAATCATTTAAAATTATATGGTCAGAGTACAAAAAAATACACAAAGAAAAGAAATGAAGAAATATGCACAAGGTTTATGGGACACCATCAAAGGAGCTAAATTTTTGCATTATTGGAGTCTCAGAGGAAAAGAGAAATAAAATAGAATAAATGCTTATTTAAGGCATAATTGCTAAAAACTTTCCAAATCTGTGAAGAGATATAGACATCTCGATATATGAAACTCAAAACTCTCTAATCGTATTTAACCCAAAGAAGACTTCTCCAAGACATTATGTCAAATTGTCAATAATCAAAGTTAAGCAGAGAATCTTGAAAGAAGCATATCACATTTAAAGGTACATCAAAAGGATATTAGCACTTCTATGCAGACATTTTCTAGGCCAGTACATAGTGGGATGATATATTCAATTTGCTGAAAGAAAAAAACTGCCAACCAATAACTCTTTACCCGTAAAGCTGTTTTTCAGATCTGAGAAAGAGATAGTCTTTATCAGACAAACAAAAGCTGAGGGAGTTTATCACCAATAGATCTGCCTTACAAGAAATGCTAGAGAATGTTCTTCAAGCTGAAATGAAAGGCCAATAATTAGTAAAATGAAAACATATCCAAGTATAAAATTCGCTGGTAAGGTAAATATACAGTCAATTCAGGATATTCTAATACTGTAATGATGGTGTATAAATAACTTTTAATGCTAATATAAAAGTTAAAAGACAAAATATTAAAAATATATAATTTGTTAATGGATATACAATTTTTTTAAATGTAAATTTTGACACAGAATGTAAAAAGTAGGGAGAATAATATGTAGAGTTTTTGTATGTAATCTATTTTAATAATCTAAGTTATTATTAGTTTAAATAGACTGTTGAAACCATGTTTTATGTAAGCTTATGGTAACCACAAACCAAAAACCTATGCTAGATACATAAAACAGAAAGATATTAAAGCATACCACTACAGAAAATCAGCAAATCACAAAGAAAGACAGGAAGAAAGGAAGAAAGAATATACAAAACAGCCAGAAAACAACCAAGAAAATAGCTATATTAAGTCCTTAACTATCAATAATTACTTGAACGTAAATGGATTAAATTTTCTAATTAAAAGACATAGAGTAGCTAAATGTATTTAAAAACAAGTTGCAACTATCTATGCTGCCTATAGCAGACACACTCCAGCTCTAAGGATACATGTAGAATGAAAGTAAAGGGATGAAAAAAAGATGCTCCATGCAAATGGAAAACAAAAGAGGGTAGGGGTGGCTATACTTATATTAGGCAAAATAGACTTTTAGTCAAGAATTGTAACAAGAGACAAAGAAGGTCATTATATAATTATAAAGGGGCCAATTCATCAAGAGGATATAAAAATTATAAGTATGTATGCACATGTCAGAGCACCTAAATATATAAAGCAAATATTTACATAACTGAAGGGAGAAATAGACAGCAATATAATAATAGTAGTGGACTTCAGTAACCCATTATTGACAATGAATAGATCATCCACACAGAAAATTAACAAGGGAGAAAATAAAGTTACCAAGAATACCCAATAGGGAAAGGATAAATGTTATTGGGAAAACTGGATATTCATATGCAAAAAAAAAAGAAATTGGCCCTTATCATATACCATACACAAAGATCAATTCGAAATGGATTAAAGACTTTAATGTAACACTTGCCACTATAAAACTCCTATAATAAAACGGTGAAAAGCTCCATGACATTGGTCTTTGCAAGTTGTTTTATATGACACCAAAAACACAGTAACAAAAGCAAAAATAGGTGGTATCTCATCAAACAAAGTTGTTTCTGGACAACAAAGGAAACAATCAACAAAATGAAAGCCAACTCACAGAATGGGAGAAAATATTTGCAAACCATATATCTGATAAGTGGTTAATATTTGTCTTAATCTGTTTCTGTTGCTTATAACAGAATATCTGAAACCGGGTAATTTATAAAGAAATGTATTATTATTTCTTACAGTTATGGAGGATGGAAAGTCCAAGGCTGAGGGGGCGCATGTGGGCGCAAGAGAGCCTTCTTGCTAGTGGGGACTCTCTACAGATTCCTGAAGTGGTACAGGGCATAACATGGCAAGGAGGCTAACATGCTGTGCTTAGGTCGTTCCTCTTCTTATGAAGCCACCAGTTCCACTTGCATGACAACTCATTAATCCATTAGTGGATTAATCCATTTATGTGGGTAGAACCCTCATGATATAATCACCTCTTTAAGGCCTCACTTCTCAATGCTGTCACATTGAGGATTAAGTTTCAACATGAGTTTTGGAGGGGACATTCAAACCATAGCAATATCCAAAATATATAAGGAACTCATATAACTCAAAAGCAAGATACAACTCAAAATACAGCTGAAACACATAAGTTGATTTTAAAATGGACTAAGGTTCACCTCTGTTTATGAACCTTAGTCCATGAACAGACAATTCTTAAAAGAAGACATTTATGCAGCCATCAGACATATGAAAAAATGCTCATCATCACTGGCCATCAGAGAAATGCAAATCAAAACCACAATGAGATACCATCTCACACCAGTTAGAATGGCGATCATTAAAAAGTCAGGAAACAGGTGCTGGAGAGGATGTGGAGAAATACGAATGCTTTTACACTGTTGGTGGGACTGTAAACTAGTTCAACCATTGTGGAAGACAGTGTGGTGATTCCTCAAGGATCTAGAACTAGAAATACCATTTGACCCAGCGATCCCATTACTGGGTATATACCCAAAGGATTATAAATCATGCTACTATAAAGACACATGCACACGTATATTTATTGCAGCACTATTCACAACAGCAAAGACTTGGAACCAACTCTAAAGTCCATCAATGATAGACTGGATTAAGAAAATGTGGCACATATACACCATGGAATACTATGCAGCCATAAAAAAGGATGAGTTCATGTCCTTTGTAGGGACATGGATGAAGCTGGAAACCATCATTCTGAGCAAACTATTGCAAGAACAGAAAACCAAACACTGCATGTTCTCACTCATAGGTGGGAATTGAACAATGAGAACACTTGGACACAGGGTGGGGAACATCACACACTGGGGCCTGTTGCGGAAGCAGAGAGGGATAGCATTAGGAGAAATACCTAATGTAAACGACGAGTTAATGGGTGCAGCACACCAACATGGCACATGTATATATATGTAACAAACATGGACGTTGTGCACATGTACCCTAGAACTTAAAGTATAATAAAAAAGAGAGAGAAAAATAAAATAAAACAAAATAAATAAAATAAAATAAAATGGACTAAGGACCCAACTAGACATTTTCTCAGAGAAGACATACAGCCAACTAATAAATAAAGGTGCACAACATCACTAATCATCAAGGAAATGCACCTCACACCAGATAGGATGCATTCAAAAAGTCAACGGATAACAAGTGTTGGCAAGGGTATGGAGAAAAAGGAACGCTTGTACACTGTTGTTAGGAATGTAAAGTAATACAGCCATTATGGAAAACAGTATTGTGGTTCCTCCAGTAAATTAAAAATAGAACTACCATATGATTCAGGAATGCTACTTCTGGGCATATATTCAAAGGAAATAAAAATCATTATATTGAAGAGATATTTGCACTCCCATATTCATTGCAGCATTATTTACAATACCCGGGATACAGGAATAAACTAGGTGTCCATCAGTGGATGAATGGATAAAGAAAATGTGATACACAGACACACACACACACACACACACACAAAGAAATATTATACAGCCTTAGGAAAAGAAAGAAATCTTGCCATTTGTGACAACATGGATGAATCTGGAAGACCTTAGGCTAAGTATAATTAGCCAGGCATAGAAAGACAAATACTACATGATCTCATGTATATATGGAAACTTAAAAAGTTGAACTCAGAGAGCAGAAAGGTGATTACCAGAGGTTGGGGGGTGGAAGAAATGGGCAGAAGTTGGCCAAAGGGTACAAACTTGCAGTTTTATAACAAATACATTATGGAGACCCAATGTACAGCATGGTGACTATAATGTGTTATATACTTGAAATTTACTAAGAGAGTAGGTCTTACATATTCTCACCACAAAATGAAAAATAGAAGTAAGTATTTGAAGTGGTAGATATGTTAATTAGCTTGATTGTGGCAATCATTTCACAATGTATACATATATTAGAATCACACATTGTAATACCTTAAATATATATAATTTTTATAATTATACCTCAATAAAGCTAAAGAAAAGAAAAAAAAATCTGAGTAGTCAAGAGAAATTCAACATCCCAGATCTCACAAATGCTAACTACTCATTGAATTAATTCAAGATGGATTAAAGACTTAAATATTAGACCTAAGACCATAAAAACCCTAGAAGAAAACCTAGGCAATACCATTCAGGACATAGGCATGGGCAAGGACTTCATGTCTAAAACACCAAAAGCAATGGCAAGAAAAGCCAAAATTGACAAATGGGATCTAATTAAACTAAAGAGCTTCTGCACAGCAAAAGAAACTACCATCAGAGTGAACAGGCAACCTACAGAATGGGAGAAAATGTTTGCAACCTACTCATCTGACAAAGGGCTAATATCCAGAATCTACAAAGAACTCAAACAAATTTACAAGAAAAAATAAACAACCCCATCAACAAGTGGGCGAAGGATATGAACAGAACTTCTCAAAAGAAGACACTTATGCAGCCAAAAGACACATGAAAAAATGCTCATCATCACTGGCCATCAGAGAAATGCAAATCAAAACCACAGTGAGATACCATCTCACACCAGTTAGAATGGCAATCATTAAAAAGTCAGGAAACAACAGGTGCTGGGGAGGATGTGGAGAAATAGGAACACTTTTACACTGTTGGTGGGACTGTAAACTAGTTCAACCATTGTGGAAGTCAGTGTGGCGATTCCTCAGGGATCTAGAACTAGAAATACCATTTGACCCAGCAATCCCATTACTGGGTATATACCCAAAGGGTTATAAATCATGCTGCTATAAAGACACATGCACACGTATGTTTATTGTGGCACTATTCACAACAGCAAAGACTTGTAACCAACCCAAAAGTCCATCAATGATAGGCCGGATTAAGAAAATGTGGCACATATACACCATGGAATACTATGCAGCCATAAAAAAGGATGAGTTCATGTCCTTTGTAGGGACATGGATGAAGCTGGAAACCATCATTCTCAGCAAACTATCGCAAGGACAAAGAACCAAACACCGCATGTTCTCATTCACAGGTGGGAATTGAACAATGAGAACACTTGGACACAGGAAGGGGAACATCACACACCGGGGACTGTTGTGGGGTGTGGGGAGGCGGGAGGGATAGCATTAGGAGATATACATAATGTAAATGACGAGTTAATGGGTGCAGCACACCAACATGGCACATGTATACATATGTAACAAACCTGCACGTTGTGCACATGTATCCTAGAACTTAAGGTATAATAACAAAAAAAAGAAATCAAGGAATAAATTCTTAAAAGTTCATCACATTAAGGTATGACTTGTGCAATAAAATTCCAAGGGTGCAAAGAAATGCTGCTGTTGTCTACTGTTGTCATTTACATCTCATATTTCTTGGGAAAAAACCTCTTCAGTAACAGTCCACCAGAACACCAGATTTAACCAGTGCAAGAAGCTACCTCAATGTTAGGAATTTAAGGGTACACGGATAAGCAAAATAAAACTACACACCATAAGAAGGGAGGAGAATTAACATGTACTCAGCACCTACTATATGTTAGTCACTCAGGTGAGCATTTTTTTCATTTTATTAATATTTAATATCTACAAACAACCCTGTCAACCACACAAAGATGAGCTACCCAAAAATCTCTCCCTGGCTGTCCAAGGCCTCCAGTAGCCTACAGGTTGCTTTGGTGCATATTAGGAAAAGGTGTTCCTTCCTGCAAGTGAATGCAGCCCCACCCCAGAGACACTGCTGGGGATTTCAGTTCCCTTAACCCTTTGTGCAGTGAACCAACCTATATAATCATAGCACACGTGTCCTGAAGATATATGAAAGGCATCTCACTCTTAGCATGTCTAAAACCCAAGCCCTAATCCCTTCTACACACTGGTGCTAGCACCTGTATTCACCTAATTGCTCAGACTATCTACCTTGGAATGATATTTAACTCCTTTCCTACTCTCTTCATCCAATCCACCATCAAATCCCATCTCTGATGCTTTCAAATTATACTCCAAATCAAACCACCTTCCACCACCATGAAAATCCTTGCCCAAACACCAATATCTCTTGCCTTCTACCTTGTTTCCTTGATACTCCTCTTGCCTTCTTATAGTCTATTCACCTCACCACAGCAAGGAAGATCCTTAATAAGCAGCTCTTAAATGCATAAAGTAATTTACTATTGTTATCCCTAATTTACAGAAGAGAAACTTATGCTTAAAAAACATTAATGACTTGCCCAAGGCCACAGGACTTGCAAGTGACGACCTGGGTAGGAATTTAGAATTGTCTAATTCCAAATTTTAGGCAGTCAGAGAGTTTATTCTTATGTAATTTAGTAATATCTTAATTTTTAATTTCCTGTTTATAGATCTTTAGTGTACAAGCCTACAATCTTAGTATCTTTCTAATCTGGGCTCCCTTGCGTTCTTAAGGAAAAACTTGAATCAGTAAACATTTTATTGTTGTTTTAATAAGTCATACTTTAAAATTCATAAACCCAAATGACCATTTCTGTGACTTTCCAGTCCCCCTAACATAACCTATAAATCTCAGTCATCCTAAGTTTCTAGGTTCCCATGCCCTACTAGTCTTCCCTCTATTATTTCTAGACATAGGAATATAAATGCACTGGTCAACTTGAGGCTATAGAAATCTTCTGGCAGGAAGATATTAATATTAGGTAAGGTCATTATGTTAGTTTAGGTACATGAAATTTAGTACTCAAAGTTTAGTTTAACTTAAATATATCACATATAAAAGCTGCCACAGTTATTCCAAAATTTTTTTGAAATTAAATTTATTCTTAGTATTTTTCTAGCAAATGTAAGTGCAGCGCATGAAAGTTTTTATAACAAATTTCAAGTGCAGCATATTAAAGTGTTCAGCATCTCAGTGGTATTTTCCATTTTTGTGGCAACTCTATTAACATCTTGATGTAGTTTCCCTTTTTTTTTTTTTTTTTTTTTTCATTGAGACAGAGTCTCACTCTGTAGGCCAGGCTGGAGTGCAGTGGCACGATCTCGGCTTACTGCAATCTCCGTCTCCCGGGCACAAGCAATTCTGCCTCAGCCTCCCGAGTAGCTGGGATTACAGGCGTGCACCACCACGCCTGGCGAATTTTTGTATTTTTACTAGAGACAGGGTTTCACCATGTTGGCCAGGCTGGTCTCGAACTCCTGACCTCAGGTAACACACCCATTTTGGCCTCCCAAAGTGCTGGGACTACAGGCATGAGACACCGTTTTTAAAATCCCCATAGAACCATGAGAAACAAGAAACATTATTATAAAACAGAGAATGTGTTTTATACTTAATTCCCATCACAATGACTGCCAAGTATGGAAGGAGAGCACTCATTTTCAGAAAAGAAGCAGAAAAAAAAATACTACTGTCTTTACATTTCTGAGTAGATCTTTAACTATACTTTAGTGAAATATCAAATGATATTATGATTCAACATAATTTAAATCAACTACAAAGCATCAAATTACTATTTACTTTTATACTTTTATGAAAACAACAGTGATAACATGACTAGTTTTTCATGTAATTTGCTTTGTCTCCAGATCTTTTAGAAAGTCTGTTTCCATGACATCACTAAGAAACAAGTTTTAGATCACAGGATGCACATTCAGTCGCAATCAATATGCACATTTGCATTCATTATAATTTGCCATATTGTCACTGAACTTGAACTCTCAGTCAGCTGAGTAAATATTTTGCCATTCCTTCTTTTATTTGACCTCAACTTACCTTATAACTATACATTCTTCTGTTTTAATGTTTGCATGTATAGTTTATTATTTCTTCTCACTACATGTATTTACCTTAATTAATCTTTGCCTGGTTTTTTATGTCATTAAACTTATAAATTAAGCCACGAGGAGATTTTGTCTCCAGTTTCTTGCCTAATTGGATATTTGAGAGTGTTGATTGGGTAATCCTCTGTAGTGATACCAAAACTACAGAAATAGAATATCCAAATTGATTTTTCTTTCGTTTGTGTTTTCAGAGGGATCCAAAAGAGATCACAGTAAGTATTATCTTGCTTCTCAACAAAAATTTGCTTCTTATTAGCAACATTTCCCTAGATTGTAAATGATTTGGAGGAAAGAGAAATCCTGTCATATGACAAGTCATATGAATACTAAGCAATAGATAAAGTTTTCTAGTGCTGGTTTAGAATGATCTGGCTGGGAGAAAAGGAAAACAATAGAAGAAGTGATGAGCAAGAGAAAAGGAAAGTAATAAAGATAAAAGGGAGAGAGAGAAGAAAATAGGGAAAAAAGGGAGGGAGGTATTAAGGCAGTAGGAATGGCACCTGCCTACTAAAAATTAAACCCATTTTTAGATATGGAAAGCATAAGCAGTAGCTGGTGGGAGTGGCCATCAGTACCCATCACCAGATCAGTGATGACTCCCAGGGCCTAGACTTCAACTCCTGAGAAGGGGGTGACAGCGACTGAAGCTGATATGTAAAGATTAGGGATCCAAATTCTCATGATTCACCTCATGTTTTCTGTGTGTATTTTAGCACCATCAGCCAACTCTCTAGGTAAGTGCTTTGTAGTTTTCTTTCAATTCTACTGTCATCTGGTTTGCAAGCCCTATTTTTTCTGTATTTTTTCTTTTAAGAAAGTTTTTTAAATTAAGTATAAAAATAATTAACACTTGTATATCCACAACTTAGATGTGACAAATTGATAATATTCTTGTCATATTTCTCAAGTTATCATAGACATATTCCACTCCCTTCTTCCCAAAGGCTTATTAATATATTTTAAATATTTAAGTCTATTTACATATATTTATAGTCTCTACCTATCACTGAACAAAATATAGTATCTTTTTTTAATGTTTAATTTTACAAAAATGGCATCTGTCCGATACTATCATTACGATTTCCATTTTTCTCCCAAAATGTAGTTTTGAAATCCAGGTTATACACTTTGTTGAATAATATTCCACCTTATGAATATACAATATTTTTCTATTATTTCTCCTACCGATGCATTCTCAATGTTTCCAATTTCTGCTATCACAAATAATGCTGCAAAGATAGTCCTTAAGTAGATGGAAAAGAGTTTATCCAGGGTACATACCCTGAAGTAGGATTAGTGTTCACATTGTATATGAGCATTTGTGTAATTTATGCATATTTTAAATTTTACTAGCTATTAATTAAGCTCCTTGGTAGTTACATAGAGGCATACAAAAATAAATAAATGTTTCCAATTTCTCTGCATTAGTAACAATCCAGATTTTGTCATATTTTTCTATTATTGCCACTTGAATACATATACAATTTTTAAAATCTGCATTCCCTGCTCACTCCTGAAATTAAGTATCTTCTCATAGGTTTACTAGCTAGTTAGGCTTCACCCTATATAAATTGCTTGTTCATTTACTTTACCCGTTTATCTATTAGTTATTGATCTGTAGGAATTCTTTATTATTATGAAAGATCAACTTTTATATGTTACGTTAAATATTTGCAATTATCTCATCCAAGTCTGTCTCTTAGCTTTAAATTTTTATGCTGTCTCTTGACTTTTAGAAGGCCTCTACTCACTCTCCCCCAACACCACACAATTTATTGTAATAAAATTTGTCAATCTCTTGTTTTCTTTTAGAGTTTCTGCTTTTTTGTTTCTTTGGCCTTATCTGGGTATCACAAAGATTTTATCTAATACTTTCTCTCAATAGTTTTAAAATTTCCCTTTCTACATATAGGCCTTTATTCCAAATGGGGCTTTGTTAATTGTTTTTTGGTTTTGGTGAGTGATTTTAGAAATAATACAGGTGAGATCTAATTTTCCTTTCATCTGGAAAACCAACTAGAGGGATTTCTTCTCCTCTTGTTCCAACTAGATTTATTGACTGGTGCATTCTTTCTCTGCTGATTTGTAATGCCATCTTCATCTTATATATTTCGTTTTTCCACGGATTTTATTTTCTGTTCCAGTGATCTTTTGTCTTTTACTGAACCAATACTACATTGCTTTCACTACTAAAACTTTATAACATTTATTATAAAAAATAGCACATTATCTTTGTTCTTTTTCAGAAATGTGTTGGCTATTCTTTGACTTTTTCTCTTACATGAGAATTTCATAATTTCTCAAAATCCATAAGAGTCATATTAGGATTTCATTGAAATTTCACTGAGTCTGTAGATTAATTTGTAAAATCAATTATTCCCATGTATTAACATCGTTGCCTACTATTCAAATTTTCTCATATAATCTTCAATAATGTAATATAATTTTCTTCAGAAAGGTCTTGCATGTCTTTTGTTGGATTAATTCTTATACACATACTTGTTTTTTGTTTCGGATATGAATACTATCTCTCTATATGGACTTTACAAATAATTATTGTTGGAATATAAGTTATATGTTGTATATTTGAGAGTAGATTTTGTATCTAGCCACCCTGCTGTGCTCTTAGAGTTCTAATAATTTTCAGATTCTCTTGAATTCTATATGTAAAAAATCATGTCATCTGCAAAATCTGATAATCTTTAGTTTCCTTTTCCAATTCTTGAAACCATTTTCTTGTCGTAGCTCGGGCTATGTATATCTATGGGTAAAATTCCTTCTCTTTACTTTTGCTTTATTTTTGTTCCTTTTTCTAGCTTGCTATATGAAACTCTTAATTAATTTCCAGACTTTCTCATCTTCTTTTTTTTATTTTTATATGGGACACGACGAGTTTTCATGCCATCCTTACACATGGGCCACGCTAATCTTCTCTGTATCATTCCAATTTTAGTATATATGCTGCCAAAGTGGGCGCTCTTATTTTCTGATATAAGTGTCTAAGTAACTTCTAAATGCTGCTGAAACTCATATCCTCATATCCAGTCATATCCTCATGACTATTTTTTTACTTCAATTCTACACTGTCTGATATTAACATTGTTCTAACACCTTTGTTTTAATTAGTATTTGCCTATTTTTCATCCTTTTATTTTGAACCTTAAGAGTTTGTTTTTGTCTTGTGTCTTTTTTAAATGGCATATTGCTTGACTTTGTTCATATTAACAATGTAAAATTTTCTGTTTCCTAATAGATGAATTTAGTTCATTTTATATTGTGAATTGTTATATGTTTATCTAAATGTTTCCAATTTATATTGTGTTTTCAACTTACAGTACTATGCTCTGTTCTTTCACTTTTAAATCTTCTTTCCTACCTTCTGCTGGTATATTAGATTTCCTTGTTTCTTTTGTTTTACTTAGTGTTTTTCTGGATTTTGTTTTATGTATCCTGATATTTGTAACATGCATACTATTTAATTTTTCTTTAAAACTTAAAGATAATCAGTATCTTCTTCCAAGACTAGATAATAACCTTTATTTGACCATCTTCCCCCCAAACTATTCTTTCCACATTCTCCATCTTGTTTGTGGTATTCTTTTTAAAGACAAAATAATCATTTATTTTTCACAATTAATTATTACTTAGACTTACAACAATATTTCAGCATTGTTTTTGCTTAACATTATTTGCTACATTCTGTGTCTTTTCTCTTTTATTTCTTGCCTAAATACAATCCTTTACTGGTTTTTTAAACTCTACATGTATGTGAAAATTTTTCTAAGCCTTCATATGGCTGAAAATAGCTTTACTTCACCTTCAGTCTTAAATGAAAATTTAGCTAGGTATAGAATTGAACATTATTTTCCCTCAGTACTTTGAAGATTTATTCCATTTGCTTATTGTTTATTATTTATTATTGTTGATAAGAATCTATTACTAGTTTGATGTTTGTTCCTAAGTAAATATATTTTCAAGATTCTCTTTATTTTTGTGCTCTGCATTTTAATTATAATGTTTATAGGTGTGAGATTAACCTTTTATGAGTGTGAGATTATCCTGAGCAGGATAAATGAAGTGAATCTCACACCCACAATGGAAAATCCCAAATGCTTCCATTTATTCTGAGCAGGATAAATGAAGTTAATCTCACACTCATAAACATTGAAGAGTTGCCATTCTGTGGACTCAATCTTTCTTTAATTACAGAAAAATTTAACTTTAATTGCTATGAATTTTGCCCATATTTATATCTATATCTATCTAACAACAAACTGTAGTCTCTACTTCTAAAATTACTATGTATGTAAAGATTTTCCTTCCATCTTTCAGATCTTGCAACTTCTCTTTTATATTTCTTATCTGCACTGATTTAGCCCCGGATCTTAAAATCTCAGTGGTTTTCCCTAATAGAATTTTATTTCTTACTTATGAGAAGTCCAAAACAAGAATTCCAGATTGGCAGATGGCCCTTCTCTCAGCAATGTCTTAGGCACTCAAATTCATCTTAACTAATGACTCCACCATCTTCAAATAATGGCTTCTAAGTTCATCATGTTAGTCCACATTAAGTGAACAGAAAGAAAAAGCTTGAAGATCATGAGTGGCTGACTTTACAAACAAGCCTGGATGACTTTCATATCACTTCTAACAACATTAGATTGGCTAGAACTCAAGCATATAGCCACACCTAACTACAAGGGAATTTTGGAGAAATAGTCAACCATGTTGTATTAGTTTTCTATAGCTGCTCTAACAAATTACCACAAACTTAATGGCTTAAAACAACGCAAATTTATTATCTATCAGTTCCATAGGTTATAAATCTATCATATATGTCTCACCGGACAACAATCAGGTTGTCAGCTAGACTGCATTCTTTCTGGAGGTTCTAGGAACAAATCTGTTTCCTTGCTTTTTCAGCTTCTAGAGGCTGGCCACATTCCTTGGATTATGGCTCACTTCTTCTATCTTCAAAGAGAACAAAAATGAGTCAAGTCCTCACATCACACCATTCTGCCCTTCTTCCACTGTAATACCTCTTTCTCTTACTCTCTTTTATCTCCCTCTTCCACTCTTAAAAATCTTTGTGAGTATATTAGGCCCACTCAGATATACCAAAATCATCATCCTATTTTAAGGTCAGCTGATTAGCAACTTTAACTTCATCTGCAATATTAATTCCCTTTTTCCATGTAACCTATTAAACAGGAAGATAATCCCAGGTTCTTACAATGCCTGAGGCCTATGGCCTTGATTTCTGCTGGTGATCAAGTATTTAAGCCTCAGTCCCCCAATATGGTATCACATGAGTGGTGAAACTTCTCATTCATTACCAAGAATATGGGTTCCTTCTTGATATATTTTTCTTGAATATATTACTTCTCTTTTTAGTTTTCAAGCTCAGCCCTACTTTATAAACTTTAAAAAATACCATGTTCAAAGTAATCACTTAAAGGAGAGGATGAAATATTCCCCTCAATAGCAAGCACCCTTTCAGTAAGCCCCGAGGTTCTAAATACTTTCACTACTTTGACTCTTTAGCTTCTAATATTATTCAAGAACTTCCTGATTTGGTCTCTTGCTATTCTTCATCTCCATACTTTGACTCTTTAGCTTCTAATATTATTCAAGAACTTCCTGATTTGGTCTCTTGCTATTCTTCATCTCCATAGGGCACAAGTGAGTTTTGGAAAGTGGAAACCCCTGTTGAAGCAGTTAGGTGGTAATTGTTTAGTGTAACAAAAAATCTTTTTGAACAAAGGGAAAAAAGAAAAAAAATTAAGGAGAGAGAGGAAGAGGTGGAGGAAAGATAGAGAAGGAAAGAACAGGGCAGCAGCATCACCAACGAAAGAAGACTTATAGGGACAGAAAAATGTCCTTAGATTGAGAAACTAGCAATCTCCAAAAATATTTTTTATTCTCTTACCAAAATTGAAAGACAGGTTGCATAGATCTTGTAGTCCCACCTTACCACAAAAGCATTGCAATCCATATGTAGATATCCAGCTGCTCACCACATTGCATTGCAATTGATACCAGGAAATGAGTTGTGACTCATTTCTATCCTCTTTCCCACAACCTTTCTGCAATATAGTGTCTATGGCATCTAAGTTCTCCCTGGGACAAGCAGAACTCATTCTTCTTTTGTTGTGTTTTATTTTAGCACTGTCTCGATCAAGTATTGGTAAGTTCCTTTACTTTTCTTCAATTCTGCTGACATTTAGCCCCATTTAATCAAGAGGATATCTTCCTAAACTTCCCAGACTTCTTCGCTGCAGCACAGCAGAAGCTTAAGCTTCACATTTCTCCAATTTCTTTGTTCTCCTTAACCAGACACTTCAATAATCAGTCAAAAGTAAATGCAAGTTTCTAGTGGTTTATTATGATGACATGAAGAGAGCAATTTCCAAACCTGAAGTGTTGGAAAAACAGAGTAAATAAAGGATAAGAGCAAGAAGTTAGTAAGGAAAATAAGATGAGGATGAAGATAATATAGAATGAGGGATAAATGATATTAGCTGTGTCCTCAGAATTTTAAAGCTTTACATGGCTAGCAGGAAAGGGCAGCCTTCCCTGAGGCATCCCCAAGTCAGGCTGGCAGCAATGGAAGAGATGGCTAATTCCCTATCTCCCTGAGCTGCAACCAACACTAAGGGTTTGGTGCTCCCAGGCGTTCCTGGTTCTGATACTCATTCCTGCCCTGTCCCCTGCAAAAAAAAAAAAGAAAGAAATGGATAGTTTTTGAGCCAGACAACCATATGAATTTTTTGTTTTTATTTACCTTTAGGAGAGCAAGGGGGGAAATTTCGTATTTCCAAATTCTAAGTCTCTTTAGTGTGTCACAGAACTAAGGAACATTCCCTAACACTGCTGAGCTCTTGTCCCTCACCTCCTTTTCCTTCCCCATCATTGAGTATTTTCTCTAAAATTAATGAGACCTTCGAAGAATGAGAAGTCCACCGATTAAAGAATAAAGAGAGGATTAAAATGGTTTTAGCCGGCAATCATAGTTTCAGCAAAACAGTAATAAATTCATTAACTTAGGAATAGGAGGGAAGAAGAGAGAGGTTTGTGAAGAGACCAGGGAACGGGAGTAGGGGACAAGGAGAGGGTTGTAATTAAAGTAAGTCATGTTTCTTGACTATTTACAGATATTACACATGAGGAAAAAATGAAATTTAAAGATATTATTTAACTTGACAAAGGTATATAGCTAGCAAAAGAGTAAAACTGAGGTTCTAAACACTGGCCTTTGGACTCCAAGTCCTGAGGTTGTCCAACTACCCCCAGGACATCATTAAATGTATTTACTCTTCCAATCCAAAGTATTGTTTGGAAATAAAATGTTTGTTCCAAGGAATTTAGAAAATCATGCATATGTTAAAAATATATTACTTCAATTTTTAAAATGTAATTTGAAAATCTTAAAATGTAAATTAATATAAAATATCAGAATTAGTGTGCTAATCCAATACTGTGCCATAACCTTATCCCATGAATAAGGCCATTTTGTTGTATGTACAACTGTTAACAGGTGCCCTTAGAAAGCTATCAAGCTCAATATTTTATTACTTTTATAATTAAAACATATTTTATCTAGTTTTACTTTGTTTTCATCTAACTTACGGAAAGGGTAAAATATTTGGGAGTTGAAACATGCTAAACAATAAACTCAAATCTTCAGTTTCTTCAGCAAAATCTGCAGAGCACCCATGTGAGACAGGCTTGCCATAAAAACCCTCCAAAGGGGAAATCATTTAGAGCACTGCAGCTGCTATACCTAAGACAATATAAGTATTTCATAGACAGCATAGATTCTAGTGAGGTAAGACAGAAAATAAACACATAAGCAAACAAATACAATGATTTCCCTTTCTAGATAATTCCTACTATGATTACTAGACTATCATAGTAAATTCTACGGAGAAAACAAATTAAGATAATATGATAGAGCAAGACCAAGAAGTGAGGGCCTTTAGCTAGGAGATTAGAAGAAATTTCCCTGAGGAGATATCTGAACTGACTCTGAATGGCAAAAAGGTGGCAGCCACATGAGGATCTTAAGGAAGAGTATCTCAGGCAGAAAGAACACCAAGTTCCTGAGAGGGGAAGAAGAGTAGCATGTATGAGAGATTGCAGGAAGGCCAGTTGTGAAAGATGGTGGAGGAGTTTGAAAGGTAGGGAGAGGCCAGATCACAAAAAGTCTTTTAGAATAAAATATGGAGAACAATTCTGAGCACCACAATAAGCCACTGTTTTCATCAAGGAAGGGATAAAGCCACACTTATGCTTTAAAAAAGCAACCCTGGCTTCTGGTAGAGAATGAAATGGGAGAGAATGACCATCATACTTATTTATGATGGCAAGAAGGAGAGAGGTACAGAGTAAAGTCTCATCTGTGCTTCAAAGACAACAGGAGTTTCTACTGGAGAAGACATTGTTTGGAAACAGCAATGGCGAGCAAAAATGACATTTACTTACATTCAGGCGTGTATATGGGTATGGATTTTTTCTAAAAAACAAGCAAACAAACAAACAAACAAAAAACCAGACATCACAGCCTCAACAACAGAGTGAGACCCTGTCTCTACAATGAATAAAAAATTAGCCGGCATGGTGGTGTGCGCCTGTGGTCCCAGCCACTTGGAAGGCTGAGGTGGGAGGATCGCTTGAGCCCAAGAGGTCAAGGCTGGGGTGAATTGTGATTACGCCACTGCACTCCGGCCTGGGTGACAGAGTGAGACCCTGTCTCAAAAAAAAAAAAAAATCACTAAGAGGGCTGTAAGAGACATGGTTTTTTAAAAATATTATCATTTTTAATTGACAAAATTGTATATATTTATCGTATACAACATAATGCGTTGATATATGTATACATTGTAGAATGACTAAATCAAGCTGTTAACATATCCATTTCCTCACATACTTTTTGTGATGAGAACACTTAAAATCTACTCTTAGCAAATGTCAAGTATAACACATTATTAGCTATGATCACCATGTTGTGCAATAGATCTTCTGAAAGTATTCCTTCTGTCTAACTAAAATTTTGTATGCTTTGAGCAACATCTGAGATACAGTATTAAAAAAAATTGAGATAGAATCTCATTCTGTTACCCAGGCTGGAGTGCAGGGTGCAACGTCGGCTCACTGCAACTCCACTTTCTGGGCTCAAGCGATTCTTGTGCCTTAGCCACCCAAGCAGCTGGGATTGCAGAAGTGCGCCACCATACTCGGCTGATTTTTGTATTTTTAGTAGAGACAGGGTATTGCCATCTTGCCCAGGCTGGTCTTGAACTCCTGGCCTCAAGTGATTTGCCCTCCCTGGCTTCCCAAATTGCTGGGGTTACAGGCATGAGACACCACACCCAGCCTTGAGATACAGTATTTTTAAAAGACAGTCAGGCATATTAAAGCAAGATGGTGAAGAAAACATTTGGAGAAGTTAAAGATATAGGAAAATTTGCTGATATGAATTTCAGACAGCATGGTGTGTTTAAGGGAGTAAGGAGAGGTGGAAGGAACATCCAATTAGCAATTATAAAAAGCATTATGATAATAAGCATCCTTAAGATGAGGATTGTCTGCGGATGGTGAGTAAATTGAATGAGGATATGACACATTTTGGGATTAATCTCAAAGGATGATGAGTAATTAGTTATATATTTAACTGAAAGATGCATAGGGCCACCAGGAAGCTATTCATCCCTGAAGCTCAAGATGATGCGTGGTCCTACAGAATGGATGAGGCCCTCTTGAGAGATAAGTCTCATAGGCAATTCACTGGACTGTGGTAACTTGAGAAAGGGCCTCTCAAACCGGAACCTCAAAGGACTTGATCCTATTATTTCCTTGAAAATCTTGAACTAGCATAGTGCCCAAGATAGAGGAGGCTATGGTCCCTTACCTATACATGTATAAACAGATAAGGATTGCAATCTGAAATGATGATATAATAACATGTGTTGAGCATTATGCTCCAGGCTCTGTCCTAAACACTTTTTCTTCATAATAATCCTAGAAAGTAGATATTATTATAAATCCTATTTTTAAAATGAATAAACTTAGGCATAAAAAAAACAGGCAGAGTAACACAGCTAGTAAGTAGAGGAACAAGGATTCAAACCCAAGCATTCTAGTAGTTGATGGCCCATTGTACTTAATGAGACCTAATCAACGGTCCCCTTTCTAAAATGATTTTGGTGAGAATTATATACTTTATAAACCAATTAACTCAGACTGATGTGGATTTTTATTATTATTCCTCAGTGCCAACTCCAGGAACCATATTTCAGTTTATTTTCTATTTCTCAATTTAGGAAAGAGAAATTAGAGCAAACAGATAATAAGAAGGGAGTACACAGGAAAACTAAGGAAAGTTTAATCAAGACTAAGGTCCTCCACCTCCTCAAAGCAAGTAGAGGAAAAAGAAAAAAAAAAAAAAAAAAGACTAAGGGCCAAGCATGGTGGCTTACACCTGTAATCCCAGCACTTTGGGAGGCCGAAGTAGGAGGATCCTGGAGGCCAGGAACTCAAGACCAGCCTGGACAACATAGTGAGGCTCTGTCTCTACAAAACAATTAAAAGAATTAGTAGGGCATGGTGGCATGCCTGTAGTCCTAGCTACACGGGAGGCTGAGGTGGGAGGATCACTTGAGCCCAGTAGTGAGAGGTTATAGTGAGCTATGACAACCACTGAACTTCAACCTGGGCAGCAGAGTGAAACCCTGTTCCCCAAACAAACAAACAAACTAAGGTCTTCCAAGTTCCCTTAACAGTTTCAACCTTTACAAAGGCTGAGAAGAAAAGGAAAAGGGAATCACCTTCTCTGCTCATCGTCAGTCCAACATGTCATTCTGGGCCTTGACCACACCATCAAAGTATAAGATGCCTAAACAATCCATGAAAAAATCACACTACAGCTGGCATAGAGGATTTGATGCTCCCTGGGGAGGGTAGTGTGAGGGATTTTTTTTCTGATCTTCTTTTCAAAGGGGGATTAACGCTGATGCTTTTAAGCAATTGACGTGCACTTAGAGATACGGGTATCTAGCACAATTTACAAGGGAATTGAGCAAGTTCTTGGTTGTTTCAGTACCATAAACCCTTGTTTGTCTAGGGATCTTGTCCTCCTTATTTGCCTCTTTCTAAGCAGGCCCTGTTTCTAGAAAGTCAGCCTTTTTGCTTCTCCTACCAAAACTTACCCTAAGGCTAAAAGGCCCAAGAACACAGGGCTTTAGTTTGTGAAGTTAGCCTCATTGAATCATAAAAGTTGAGCAGAAGAAAAATTATTAAACCCTGTCATAGATCAGTTAAATGCAATTCCAAAAGATGGTTAGAATTATCAAACTTTGCATAGTCACTTAACAGTCAATGTAAGACAAATAAGACTAATGCCCAGATTTCCTCCACGGAATATAGTGAGGGTTCATTCTATGGTAGCTTGTACAAATTACTATCAAAGTTAATATCATTAAACCTTCTACAAGCCTTGCCCTAGAATTTAGGTTATTTTACAAGAGAAACATTTTAGAGCTGAACAAAAAGAATAGAAAAAAAAATGCTGGAGAGGGAAGATGGTCAGTATGTTAAAGAAAAAAAAATTTAAGGAATATTCAGAAAGAAAAGAAAATTGTAAAGAATACGAAGGAAAACGTGCTGAACTTAAAGTCAAGCAAACTGGAAGCTAAAACTGCCTTTAATTTTTTGCATACTCAGGCACAGCCCTTCCCTTTCTCAATCTCAGTTTTCTTTTCTTATAAAACTAGAACCTTTGTAACATTGCCTTTCTTTGGTTCTTGAGGCTATCACACTAGGGAAAGAAGACTCTCCAAATTGAAAAGATGAAAGAAAGAGGGAGGGAGAAACAGAAAAGACAGGAGAAAGGTGGTGAATGAAATCAGAATATTGGAAATAGAGTAAAGCTGAATATTCCCCGGAAACTTTCACTCCTGCATAGTGTCTAAGGGGGAAAAGACATGGGACCACTTTCAAGTGTGGCCACTTTATGAGCCTACCTACAGGGGAATGGAAAGTCTAATAACCTGAGAGAGGACACGATTTCTGGGAAGAGTTTTGGGAAATTGATAGATTACTGAAACTTTAGACTGACTTGAATAATTGTTATTGTTCTTTAGCTTTACCTCGAGGATCCATGAGTAAGTTTATCTTCTTGTTTCAAACTCTGGTGTTGTTGGGCTCCTATACTAGGCAGAGGACTTCTCTCTGTCTTAACTATTTCCTGTTTCCTGCTATGTCAGGGTGACAGGGCTTAAGACTCATAATTCTTCACCTTGTCCTTCATTAGCCATCTTAACTGGATCATGCCCACCTTTCTCACCTTTCCCCCTCTCTAAGACAATGAGACCTCTCACCTTGCTTAAGCAAATTATTTCATTCTTGCCTTTGACCACATCCTCTCACCCCCTTATTTCCTCAGAAGTCATTGCTTCTCTCTTCTACATCTTTAAATATTTTCCTTCCTTTAACTGCTTCTCCTTAAGGTATAGAACAGGTTTGATTTTCTTCCATCTCAAACAGATCCTCCCTTGACTATGTCCCTCTCTAATCACAGCCTACCGTCAAGGGAGGAAATTATGCTGTTCATTCTAACTGTAGGCTTAGGAAAAAGTTATTGCTCACTTCTTATCTGAACTATACACTATTTCTCCATGAATTGAGAATAATAAGATCTACTAAAAAATCACTTTTAAAATAAATTTGCTTGTTAATTATTTTCAATTTACAGAGGACTATTGCTTAGCAGTTAAGCATGCAGACTCTAGAGCCAGGCTAACTGGAGTTGTATCCCAGCTCCCTACTTACTATTTGTTTGAACATAGGCAAGTTATTTAATCTCTCATTAAAATTTCAAATCAGTTACATAACTAATTTCAACAACCAGTTGAAAATTAATCAAATACAAGAACAGAGAAGAGGCTGGGCACCATGGCTCACACCTGTAATCATGACACTTTAGGAGGTTGAGGCAGGTGGATCACCTGAGATCAGGAGTTTGAGACCAGCCTGGTGAAACCCCATCTCTACCAAAAATACAAAATTAGCTGGGCCTGGTGGTGCACGCCTGTAATTCCAGCTACTCGGGAGGCTGAGGCAGGAGAATTGCTTGAACCCCAGAGAGGAGGTTGCAGTGAGCCGGAATCGCAACACTGCCCTCCAGCCTGGGTGACAGAGTGAGACTCCATCTCAAAAAAAAAAAAAAAAAAAAAAAAAAAAAAAAAAGAACAGAGAAGTGAGGGAAGCTGGAAAAAATGAATGGAGAAGGGAGGAAAACCAAAGAGGTAAAGTTTAAATAAACCTTCTGGAACTGATTTGAATTGATTGTCAAAAAGAAAAAAAAATGAACACATTTTCTAAATGAAGGGAAGACTGTGACAAGAATGAGGAGCAGGGAAGTGAGGAAATCGGCAAAAAATCCAAAACAGATAATCCTGGCTGGACAGGGTTTTTTTTCTGATCTATGTGCTTTTCCTACAAAAGTTTTCATACTGACTATTACATTTGTGGTTGCATATTAGGGTCACATTTCCTACTAGCAAAGTTGTTTCTTGTTCAAAGATGGAATTAAATATATCATATTTCATTATTTTTTCTAAAAGGTATCAAAACTTCCAGATGCTTCACAATCTGAACAAGTTTATTACTCACAGGTTTTAATTAAATGTGATCCAACCAATACCTATCCTTAAAATAACGAAAAGGAAGGGATTCACTTGCCCTATCCCAACTCAGGCCACAAACCATATGATGCTGATCTCAAACTGCACTGTTGTTGAAGTATAGATGGTGCTCACTTAAATCATCTCTTCTTATCTGAAAATAGAGCTCCCAAATTAGCCAACACTAGCCCAGTGCCACCTGTAGATGTGTTTTGTTTGGCCAGGACGGCATTATTTTAAATTTTGAATTTGAATGCCTCTGGGTAGGGCATAGACTTTTCACCATCTCTATCCCTTATAACTAGCAGATTCACAATCATGAGACCTGCTGAACCGCTTAATGCAACTGAGTTTGTGATCCCGACAGAGATAATCAGGAATTCTGTCTGGTATGGAAAATGTGGTACTTTCTAAAAGAACTAACTCTGATGCTCCCATTAGGAAGAATATCCACGGAGACAGTGTCCTTAATCCAAAACACACAATATTCAGTATTTTGGCAGGATATGTACATCGTTAAGTTTTTTTATCTTCTTCTGTACTCTGTAAGGCAACAGGTAAATACCTTCCATTGCCCTGCTTATTTGTCTTCAGCTGGGAAACGCCACAAAATACTCAGTTCAAGAATTTCCTTTCTTGGCCCAGTATGGAGGCTCACGCCTATAATCCCAGCACTTTGGGAGGCTGAGGTGAGGGGATCATTCAAGGCCAGGAGTTTGAGACCAGCCTGGCCAACGTGGCAAAACCCCATCTCTACTAAAAATACAAAAATTAGCCGGGCGTGGTAGCACACGCCTGTAATCCCAGCTACTCAGGAGGCTGAGGCACAAGAATGACTTGAACCCAGGAGGCGAAGGTTGCAGTGAGCTGAGACTGTGCCACTGCACTCCAGTCTGGGTGACAGAGAGAGATTGTCTCAAAAAAAAGAAAGAAAAATTCCTTTCTCCTCATTATTCCATATTACTTTAGGTCAAGAATGGAATATATATGACCTGTGTTACATTTCTGCTCATGCCTTTGCCTATGGCAGAAATCAGTAATTGATCATGATTCTCTTTCCTGCTCAGCCCAGATGTATCCTAAAATTCTTCTCATCTCCAGATAGTCATTAATAATTGATCAAAATTAAATATGCATAACTCAAGTATACTTATCACTCCTAACATAGGTTAATATCTTAAATCTTAAAAAATCTTAAGTATATGAAAACTGTCCTTTTAAAATTATCTTTATTTGGTAGTAGGAGTGGCTTCACCTTCTCAAGAAACTGACAGTTCAGTGATTGATGGCCTAAAATACCACATAGAAAAACAGACATCTCTTCCCAAATGCTGAGGGCAGATCCTGTCATTTCTGGGGAAAGCCACTATTTCCCTCCCCAAAACAGCAAAGTAACAAATAAGCGAAAAATAATTATACACAAAGAAGGAAACAAATTATTCAATTATTTTAAGAGAAAAAAACTGCAAATTTTTCAACATCTTAAAATATGATTGGTTATTTCTCAACAGAAGCAACAGAGATTAAAATGATATAATTAAGGTACTAAGGTACACAAGAAGATAGGGTTATTTAAAGGATTAAAATAACACAAATTAATAAATCAAAAATAAAAACACAATTAAGTGCACACTGTAATGCTCTGTTGTCAGGACTCAGAACTTTCCAAATGACAGTCAGAAGTAAGAGGAAAAATTAAAGCAGAAAAAAGTAAAATATAGTAGCTTACTACTTTGCCGAAGTGTTTCATTCATTTATAGTTACTGAATATTTCTTTCCATAACATTTCTAATACAACTTTTCAGCTTTCCCTTCTGTTATTACTCCTGATTTTTCACTGCAACTTCACAAAATAAGTAAGACAGCGGACACAACTTCTGTTTTAGAGATGAGAAAATTAATGTTCAAAACATTTAGTGATTTGCCCAAAATCACAGAGCTACAGAATAGCAAAACTGGGACTCAGGTTTTTAACCTCAAGACTGTTTATACCACACCTGGGGAGGGGGAAGAGGGAATGGGATTGTCTATCTCCATGCCTTCTGAAAGTCTAAATCTAAGTAATATTACACTTTTCAATTTTTATTATAGGTAGTATAAAATGTTTAAAAACAACTGAAGAACCTCCATGTAAGTTTCCCATATATACAACTCAGTCCTTTTTTTACTGACACCTAATAATTCTACAAATTTATGGGATACATGTGATATTTTGATACATGCATACCATGTGTAATGATTTTGATCTTCTATAATATGCCTGCTACCAGAGGAATGGGGAGGGTGGTGAGAAGGCACATAAAGATGGAAGAAAGGAGAAAAACTTGCAATTTTACTGTTCTCTCTTTCTTTTACCAGTGTGAGGAATTTGAGGCTGATTTCAAGATCCTCTAAGTGACTGATTAACTTTTTCCTTTAGCAAAGTGGAAATTCTTATAATAAAAACTAGATTAATTAATGAAATTGTGAAAAAGATTCTGGGGCCAGGGAAAATTATCTATAACCTTTAGAAGGATTTGACAGCAGGAAGATAATGAAAATTAAGAATAAGAAAAATAACTGCAGGGAGTATTATTTTAACAGTCTCCTAAGGAGAAAAGGAAAGTGCCTACTTACCTTCTTGCTGCCTTTCCACGTAAATCAAATATGTAGTAAATGCTTGACCCTTGAGTCATGCTCTCTCCAAACTCACCTTTTTTGTTTGTATTTTAGCCAGAACTGCAGGAGCCATTAGTAAGTTCTTTTTCTGCCCTTTAATTCTCATGTGCTTTGCTTTACTAAACTGTTAGAATATGTAAGACATTCATATTCCTAGATTTTTTTATTTCTTTCATAAATTGTCCATTCCTTTCCCCTTCTTTATTCCCTATTCTTATCTTAATAAACTGGAGTGCCTCTGTAAGAAAGTACTATTACCTTTAACTTTTCCAAAATCTTGAGATTCAACAGCAAAGGGAAAAGATTTAAGAACAAAAAATGGTCAAGTGAAAGGAAGAAAGATTCCCCTGTGAGAAAACCCAGTAACACTCAAAGAAAGAGGCTTGACGGTGGGCATTCTACTTAAGACCCACCAAGAAAATTTCAGTGACATGCAGTGAGTCCCAGCTAACTGACCGAGCATCCCAGACTGTCACTGATGTTTCTGTGGGATGTATATCCCCTGTTATGAACAAACAATAAATCTGAAAGAAGTATCCAGATAGAATTTTAAATGAAACTGTAGCATAGATCTCTGGAAGAAGCACTGGTTGGGAATAGAGAATAAGGGATAAGTGAGAGGAAGTTGATTTAAAAGGGAAAAAAAATGGTAAATGGAAACAATGACTTTTATATGATCTGAGATTTTACCAGCCCTTTATGGCCTTGGTGCTTAAAGTGGGTCCAAGGACCTGCATCAACATCACCCTGGAGTTTTAGATATGCAGAATCTCAGCCTATTGCCCACCCCCAACCTACTAAATCAGACTTTGCATTTTAATAAGATCCCCGGGTGATTTGCGTGCATACCAAAGTTTAAGAACCATTGCTCTACAGGATTTTAATTCTCTGCCCTGAGAGAGGAAATAAAAAGATGAATGCACTTGGTCCAAATTTAACCAGCTTTTCCAGCCTTTCAGATTCCCCACACCAAGAGTGACCTTAAAGCCAAAGACAAGAAAGATTAAACTCATCAGGGTTTAATTCACTTCTTAACATATTTCTATCCTTCATTTTTGAGGATGTTCAGAGCTTGAGCCCCTGAGACAGGACTAACTCTGACGGAAGGAGAAAAAAAGTGACTTGATAATTAAAGCTCATGGTATATCACATCCTGTGTCTACTCCTCTTGGAGTATTTACACAAATGAAACATTATTAAAATAATGAAGTCAAACTTTGAGAGCAAATACTGGGTAGGTATCATAAAAGCACATATTAGGCCAAGCACAGTGGCTCATACATGTAATCCCAGCGCTTTGGGACGCCAAGGTGAGAGGATCACTTATAGCCAATGAGGTGTAGAGAGGTGTGGTGGGGTGTGTGTGTGTGTGTGTGTGTGTGTGTGTGTGTGTGTGTGGTCATAAGGAAGAAGACCGTTACTGCATTATTAACAAGTATGTGGGTCTAGTGTCTCAATTCCTTTGCCCACTACTCATACCTATAAATGTCTTAAGTCAACTTAGCAGTTTCTATTCCATCTTACATGGCAGGCCAAGTTACTCTGTTGAATAAGGGCCAAAATCACTACAGAGACAGCAATTCCCACTGTCTCCTTCAGATGAGGCTATAGATTCTAGCTAAGCAAGTTCAAATTAGCCAGCTGGAAGACAGGCAATGGCCTGTGTAATCTCCTGAGATACAAGCAGGACACCCGTCGGGAAAGGGGAAGGAACCCTGCCTGACCAAATGTGCGTCCCCACAGTTCCAGCTGGCAGATTCCAGCAGTAACTGGGGTCCTCCAAGATGAAGAAAGAAGCATTTATAAACTTTATTTATTCCTCCACTGAAGTGGAAATTTTGCTCCTGGTGTCTACATTTGTGATGTTTTCCCAGAAAGAATTTTAATGCAAACAGTATTTTCTCATTAGTTCTATTTTGTTTTTTCCATATTTTAGCTCGAACTATTAGACCTATAAGTGAGTTCCTTTTCTGTTTCTCTAACGTTCTTTGGCCATCTGTAGGATATGGGGTCCTCTCCACATCCTAACTGTTACCATTTCTACCCCTGCAGGATTTCTCACTCATACTTCTTAATTGTATTCAAATCTTCTGACACCTTCTGATGCCCAAACAATCAGACACAATATGCTGAATTGTTACTGAGTTTAGAACAAGGGAAAGCCAAATAATTCATGTTTAAAATTGTATTTTAATTATTTATATTTATTATTTTTAGTTACTTAAATTTCTCATTTAAGATGGATGCTGAATGATTTGATCTGGCAGGAGGGTTATGCAGCTTCCAGGCTAAGATTATCTGCAGTCCCACAGTAGTTGTTCTCCTCTGGTTGAATTGCTTCATAGTTTCTTTAGAAACAATACTGGTAAAATGAAAATTCTGTTAATATCAAACCACACTTTCCTCCTTTTTGTATTTCAGTGCAATTCACAGCTCCTATTCGTAAGTATCAAGTTTGTTTTTCCACTCTGGTCCTTTTGATATCTGACCTACAAGGTCTTGGGGTCTGATCTGCCCTGCATTTTTTAAAATAATTTCAACTTTTATTTTAGATTCAGGTGGTACATATGCAGGTTTGCTAATGGTATATTGTGTGATGCTGAGGTTTAGGGGTGACTTGCTTTTTTAACACTGTCCTTCTCAACTCCCCTGGCATTCCTATTACATAGTTTCCAAAGAGGCCGTGCACGAAATGTTAAGAAATCTCACAGGCTAACATTTAAAAATATAAGCCAAAACAGCCCTCTTATGATCCATCAGCAAGGGAAGGTACACCTTTCAAATAAACCATGTCTCTAAGGAAACTAGGGGTAAGGGGCAAGAAAATGTAAGAAGAAAAATAGAGGCATAACAGATTAATATGGAGTGAGTCTTTCCCAACCCTCCGAAGATTTTCAACCATCACTGAAAGCAGGAGGAGGCCTCCATTCCTGTACATCCCTTATATTGTGCAACAGGGAGCCTGCCTGAGGCTCGCCATACAAGCAACTCTTGATCTTCCCGTTGTTTCTATTTATGATACTCCCTAGAGCGAGTGTTGGGAAATGGGAATTTCCTTCACAGTGGTGAAGCATACTGATATCTTTTTCTTTCTCCCTCTTTCTCTCTCACAGCCGGAGCTACAGGACCTATCAGTAAGTTTGCTGTCTGATTCTCACAGTGAGCATTTTACTTTCCTGCAGTATCTTAGGGATTGCTACCTGGTTTCCATGTAGGGATTTCAAGGGTTTGGAGTTCACATTTTCTTCAACCCTTATTTTTCTTCAACCTAGCATTTCAGTAAGTCATGATTAGCTCTGTGAATGTACACTTCACCAATAAAAACAAACTACAAAGTGGAGAATGAACCCTTGCAGATTTCCAGTGGCTTCTCAGCATCACACAAGGGATTTTTAGATGAGGAGGCCCTTATATGCACTAGTTTGCCATAGAAAGAAAGTCACCACTTCTACTACTCAACTGCAGCTGAACTTGACAATAGTGATGCAGATTCCTACTAGGGAAAGTATACAAATGGAAGTATATAAACAAAAAGTATATATAAAATATATATATAGCTACTGATTTCTTTTCTCCTTTTTTTTTTTTTTTTTAGAGCTGTCTCAAAAAACCATTGGTAAGTCATCTGATTCTCAATTATAATGCCTTTTGGTACTTTACTTAGAACATCAATCTATTTTTATTTCAATTATTCATGCCCAAGGACTCAAGGATCAAGTCCTTCTGCCACCTCATAATCTCACCCAGTACTCCAGATTGGACTCATCCAGGTTCTGCAATAAAAATATATTAACTATGAAGCTGAAATGCAAAGTGAAAAATATCCCGCTAGAGATGGTCCTAAGCTGTTTCCACTTCAGCATATAATCTAGCTCTGTAGAGCCAATACTTAATAAAGACTTAGAACCCAGCACCTAAACTTCCTGCTTTGCTTTCCATGCAAATAATTTTTCCATTATTAGATTATCTTCACTTTGTAAAATAATGCAAATTTTAAGTTTCCTTTCTTTTTTTTTTTTTTTTTTTTTTTTTTGAGATGGAGTCTCGCTCTGTCATCCAGGCTGGAGTGCAGTGGCATGATCTCTACTCACTGCAAGCCCCGCCTCCTAGGTTCATGCCATTCTCCTGTCTCAGCCTCCCGAGTAGCTGGGACTACAGGCACCCGCCACTATGCCCGGCTAATTTTTTTGTATTTTTAGTAGAGATGGGGTTTCACTCTGTTAGCCAGGATGGTCTCGATCTCCTGACCTCGTGATCCGCTCACCTCAGCCTCCCAAAGTGTTGGGATTACAGGCGTGAGCCACCGCGCCCGGCCTTCCTTTCCTTTCTAATTGCCCTGAAAAGTTCTCTCCAGAAGAGTTAGGCTCTATTTTCAGCAACTTTTAGCAACCTAGTCACATTCTTTGATCATCCCTATAATGTCTACTACTGTTTTTTTAACACTCGTGTACATTACTTTGTTGCATCTAAACAACACTCAAATGGCAATGGGTAAGGCAGTTATTATACCCATATTTAGAGATGAGGAAACTGAGGGTCAGGAGTCATTTCTCAAAAAAATAAGAGGATGGGTTAGTTAATAAAATTAAGACTGAAGTTTTACTAACTCTTCATTCTTTCCACTATCATTTCTGGATGTTATAACAGGTTATTAACAATGAATAAAATGAACTTCTAATATTGAGATTAAAGGGTAGTAAAGGCCTAGAGGAGATAAGGTGAGAGAATGAGTAACACAAATAGTAACAGATAAAGAATGAAGATGCAGTTTAGAGCGAGATAAATAGGAGAAAATTTTAAAAGAATAAAAGTAGGAAGAAAATTGGAAGTAGAAAGAGTAAGTGAATTGGCACATAAGAGAATAAAGAAGAGAAATGAGTATGTTGAGAAAGAGAATAAAAATAAAGGTACAAAAAGTCACAAATTGAAACGGAAAGGGAGGAAGAAAATAGAGAAAAACTGAAGAAACAAAATTTTGAAGTGATCACCTATCCAAGGATTTAGTAACTTCTGTCAAGAGGGCAGGTATCCTAAGAGTTCTACTTCAGAATCAAAGATACATATTTGTAGATACAGGCAAAGCAACTATTAAGTTAGCATAATATCTAAATGTGTAACTGGTTTACTGCTCATAGCCAAGGGTATCCAGATCTGGAAAGCCAACTTCCAGGTGTTTTACACAGGAAAAAAAAATGCAGAGTTAAAAGTTCAAGGATTATTGATCAAAACTTGGATATTTCTCATTGTGAGTGACACTGAAGTGAAGGATTATTAACTGCAATGCCCACTGGGTGAGGATATGGTCTTTTTAGATTCAACTAACCATGCAGACTTACAAGATTACCATAGCTCTCATCTGGGAACAGTCTACTCAGTAGGACCTAAGGCAGGAAGCACAGCTTGACAGCGAGGGTATTATCAGCTATCCCTCTGCTGTGGGAGTAGTACTCGCCATGATCTATGCAGGTGTCCACATAGCCACCTAGGACCTATTCTGTTTGGTCTTCTGTCAGTTGAGTTGGGAGCTGACCTGGCTTAGAAACCCCACAGGTCCACCAGGAACTAAAATCTCCTATAAGAACCCCACACACATTACCTGCAGGGATCCCGTAAGGAATATGACCAAATACATGGGTCACTACACTCAGGGAACCCCAAAGTTATGGCTTCTTAATACATATTTACAATTCTCCCAGTTCAGATGCAGTCTAACATCAAGGATCATTCTTATGTAAGCAGTGTTGCTAAATAACATAACAGGCTTTCGGCCGGATGCCGTAATATCAGCACTTTGGGAGGCTAAAACCAGCGGATCACAAGGTCAGAAGTTCAAGACCAGCCTGGACAACATGGTGAAACCCCATCTCTACTTAAAAAAACACAAAAATTAGCTGGGTGTGGTGTTGTGCACCTGCAGTCCCAGCTACCCAGGAGGCTAAGGCAGGAGAATCGCTTGAACCCAGGAGGCAGAGGTTGCAGTGAGCCGAGATTGTGCCACTGCACTCCAGCCTGGGCGACAGAGTGAGACTCCGTCTAAAAAAAAAAACAAACAAAAAAACATAACAGGCTTTCAATATTTATCAGGTCACCAGGCGATCAGAGCTAGAAAATCAACTGAAGGCCAAATTCTCATTAAAAACTGAAGGTTTTGGCCAGGCATAGGCTCACACCTGTAATTTCTGCACTTTGGGAGGCTAAGGCAGGAGGATCACTTGAGACCAGGAGTTCAAGATCAGCCTGAGCAACAACAGAGCAAGACCCCATCTCTACAAAATTTGTTTTAATTAGCCAGCAATAGTGGCATGCAGCTGTAGTCCTAGCTACTCAAGAGGCTGAGGTGGGAGGATCACTTGAGCCCAGGAGATCGAGACTGTAGTGAGCTAGGATTGCACCACTGCACTCCAGCCTGGGTGACAGAGTGAGACCTTGTCTCACAAAACAAAACAAAACAAAACAAAAAAACAGAAGGTTTTGTTGACTCTTTGCTCATAGACTCTAAAGCTAATCAAAGCAGCAGTCACTGCTCTATCACTCTCCAATAAGCTGGAAGCTGTGAGAAGAAGAAACTAGATTCTTACCTCCTATTCTAATGTCTACCTCTGGAACATATTAGTTGATCAGAAATAAAGATTTTAGCGAAAGAACAGTCCCTTGAGAAAGAAATATCTTCTACTCTTACTGACAGGAAGTATTTCACCTTTCCCTACTATCAGTAATGTTAATACCTAATAACAAAGTGTCGCCTTTCCCTAGTGTCTCTTAGGTTGGCAAGGATCCTATAAAAACCTTCACCTTGGGCTGAAATATTGCAGTAAATGCTAAATATCCTTTTTCCTTTTTTCTATAGTTAACATAGTTGGATTAAGTCTCCCTAATGATCTCATAACTGATATCACTTCCTCTCCCCTGCTCTACCTCTCAAAGCCTCACTTCTAGGATAAAATTAGTGAAAAATACACTCTCCAGTCAAATAACCATACTAATATGCCAATTTGAATTTCTTTTTAGTGCAAACTCCAGGACCTATTGGTAAGCTGCCTGTATATATCAACTTATCTCTATTGTCTTCTTACTATGTCTGAAGGAGACTGGCTCCAACTGTTTAAGTATCCGGGTTAAAGAAGCTGAAAATCGTATTTCGTAGACTTTCATTTCCCCATATCCTAACTGTTAGGTTTTAGAGGGAAGGCGAGGGTTAAAGAAAGACACAGAGAGAGTGGCAGCTCTACAGCAAATGTAGGCTTTATGTCCAGCATTAGACCTACAGAAGTGGGGAACCAGCCTAATGCCAGTGCCCACCACTGCTTACAGGCTGGGGGTACTTATAGGTATAGGCGGGAGGGGTCTGGGTAGTATGGCTTGCTGGCCGGCAGGATATTGATAAGATGTTCCCATGATGAGGGGGTTCTGGCCCTTGTTCCTGCAGAATGTAGTGTTCCTTGCACTTTCTCCCAGCTGAATACGATAGGGATGTTTCTTTAGTTGGCCCTTTGTCCACCTTGTGGTCAGGTGGTTAGGCAGAATGTTTCTCACAGCCCAAACCCCCATGGAATGTTTCACTTTGACCAAGGTCTTCGAAATAGCTGGAGGCTTACAAAATGGTGCACTTTGGATTAACACTAACCATCTCTCTGGGCAACAAATTATATTTTAGAAAATGGAAATTCCATTACCTTAAAATTCATAATAGACATTGTTCTAATAATGATTATAGTGGCTTGTCAATAATCATTAGAATAACTTCCTAAGGCAAAGGTGTAATCGAATCTGGAAAAGAATATAAGAAATGAACAAGAACATAAAAGAAAGATAGCTGAAAGTGAAACAGAGTGATCTGAGGAAAAAACACTGGGGGAATATGGGGAAAGGAATGCAATTAAGGATCTCATCTCCAACACCTATAATGAAAAGCAAGAATGAAGTGGTTATGCTAACTAAAACAGGGTTAATAATCTCCTAAAAGAAGATCTGGTTCTTATGGAGAGGCTACAGTACAGCAGCAGTGCAATGAAAAATATTTAATCCTGAATACTGAGATTTAGTAATTCCTGAGAAAATCATTTTCACTGCTCACCTTTGGAAAACATCACTAATAGAGGTGTTTTGGGGCCAGGTGCAGTGGCTCACACCTGTAATCCCAGCACTTTGGGAGGCCAAGGATCACCTGAGGTCAGGAGTTCAAGACCAGCCTGGCCAATATGGTGAAACCCCATCTCTACTAAAAATACAAAAAATAGCCAGGCACGGTGGCAGGCACCTGTAATCCCTGCTACTGAGGAGGCTGAGGCACGAGAATCACTTGAACCCGGAAGGTGGAGGTTGCAGTGGGCCAAGATCACCCTACCGCACTCCAGCAGTAGTCCCAGCTACTCGGGAGGCGGAGGCAGGAGAATGGCATGAACCCAGGAGGCAGAGCTTGCAGTGAGCCGAGATCATGCCACTGCATTCCAGCCTGGGTGACACAGCGAGACTCCATCTCAAAAAAAAAAAAAAAAAACTACAAAAATGAGCCAGACTTGGTAGCAGGCACCTGTAATCACTTGAACCCGGGAGGCGGAGGTTGCAGCGAGCCATGGTCATGCCACTGCACTCCAGCCTGGGCAACAGAGCAAGACTCTGTCTCAAAAAGAAAAAAAAAAAAAAGAAAGAAAGAAAATAAAAGAAAAAGAAAATGAGACTGACAAAAGTAACAGAGAGATGTGGTCACTGGTGCCATGGAGTTTACAGTCCTAAAAGATAACTTGGGAAAACAAACCCAAAATGTGTAGAGGGCAGGCAGCATCCCACACAATCACACTATGACCATTAAAACTGGATATTTACTGCCTTGAATTCTGGTTCTAACTATCCTTTTTGTGAATGAATAAGAGCCATTTGTTATTGACTATTCCCCTGAATCAAGACTGCTTTTCTCAATACTCACAGTTATTGCCAAAACTTACAGCCTTGGAAGTTCTCATAATTATTACAGGGAGGATAAACATAAGCCAGCTCACCTCAGAGGATCTCACTGGGGCCAAAGGAAGGGTCACATCTGGTCCACAGTTCCCTAAAAGCCACTATGTGCCAGAGAATCTACATGGATACATGAATTCCCTTTCCCTTTTCTCCCCTGCTTGACTCCCTCTCCCTTATGTGTAAACACTTTAAAAATATGATAGTGTATAAATGAAAATTATATTGCTATTTTATTCCTTCCTAGCTTTCCCCTAAGTTATAAGCGATTTGGAGAAAGTGCAAAATGAACTGATTAAAATTTAAATGACTTTAACAAAAATTAGTGGCTCCCAACAGCCCTAGTAAAGAAGAGTAGAAAGAAAACTTTTCAAGTCAATAAAAATTATTGGGTAGAATATTCACTATTTGGGTAATGGGTACACTAAAAGCCCAGACTTCACCACTGTGCCATATATGACATAAGAAATCTGTACTTGTACCTCTTAAATATAATTAATTAATTAAAAGGTTAGTGAAAAAGAGTGACTAAAGAAAATGAGGCCGGGGCCAGGCACAGTGGCTCATGCCTGTAATCCCAGCACTTTGGGAGCCCGAGGCAGGCGGATCATGAGGTCAGGAGTTCGAGACCAGCCTGACCAACATGGTGAAACCCCATCTCTCCTAAAAATACAAAAATTTGGCCAGGCACGGTGGCTCATGCCTGTAATCCTAGCACTTTGGGAGGCTGAGGCAGGTGGATCACTTGAGGTCAGAAGTTCAAGACCAGCCTGGCCAACATGGTGAAACTTCATCTCCACCAAAACTATAAAAAATCGGCCAGGCGTGGTGTCGCATGCCCATAGTCCCAGCTTCTTGGGAGGCTGAGGCAGGAGAATCACTTGAACTTGGGAGGTGGAGATTGCAGTGAGCCGAGATCGTACCACTGCACTCCAGCCTGGGTGACAGAGTGAGATTCTGTCTAAAAAAAAAAAATACTAAAGTTAGCCGGGCATGGTGGCACACGCCTGTAATCTCAGCTACTCAGGAGGCTGAGGCAGGAGAATCACTTGAACCTGGGAGATGGAGGTACCGTGAACCAAGATCATGTCACTGCCCTCCAGCCTGGGTGACAGAGCGAGACTCTGTCTCAAAAAAAAAAAAAAAAAATGAAGCTGGGCGCAGTGGCTCACGCCTGTAATCCCAGCACTTTGGGAGGCCCCAGGGGCCAGATCACTTAAGGTCAGTAGTTCAAGACCAACCTGGCTAACATGCTGAAACCGCGCCTCTATTAAAAATACAAAAATTAGGCCCTGCGCGGTGGCTCACACCTGTAATCTAGCACTTTGGAAGGCGGAGGAGGGTGGATCACGAAGTCAGGAGATCAAGACCATCCTGGCTAACACGGTGAAACCTCGTCTCTAGTAAAAATAAAAAAAATAAAAAATAAAAAAAAATTAGCCGGGCGTGGTGGCAGGTGCCTGTAGTCCCAGCTACTCAGGAGGCTGAGGCAGGAGAATGGCATGAACCCAGGAGGCAGAGCTTGCAGTGAGCCGAGATCATGCCACTGCATTCCAGCCTGGGTGACAGAGCAAGACTCTGTCTCAAAAAAAAAAAAAAAAACTACAAAAATGAGCCAGACTTGGTGGCAGGCACCTGTAATCACTTGAACCCAGGAGGCAGAGGTTGCAATGAGCTGAGGTCATGCCACTGCACTCCAGCCTAAGCAACGGAGCAAGATTCTGTCTCAAAAAGAAAAAAAAAAAGAAAGAAAGAAAATAAAAGAAAAAGAAAATGAGACTGACAAAAGTACATATAAGTACAAGTTTAAGACATTATGAACCTCTAGAAGTGTTTCAAGCATTTGCTGTCCCTAAATGAAATGAAAAGGAAGAACAAAGCCTCACTTTATCACTTTATAACCACTCTCCTGCCTCAGACCAGCAGAAACAGGTCTGAGGCTACAAAGCACAAAGTAAGGCACGTAACGCCGGACATGCACTGAACTGTCAGATTTTAGGGCCCCCCATATCCTCTCTGCAGTTACCCTCTTTAAGCCTATCAAGGGATAACTGAATTCACTTGGTTCTACACATGTTGACTTCTCCATTTTGTGTTCCTTCCATTTTTTACCACCAGATGAAACTTCAGAAATGACTGGTTAAGTTCCATGTCTATTGTATGATAGCTGCCTTTGGCTTCCTATAGGGCCTGACATACTTTTCCTCTCTGCTCATTTCTGTCTTGCGTATGTAAAAACTCATATTTCTTCATCTCTTTTGCTTATTCCACTATTTAGCTGCTGCTCCACTCCTATAAGGAATGAATAAAGGAGAATACCAAACCCAAAATAGAGAGAGAAACTTCGGAAACTACCCGAAGTTTATAGTGACTTGTCAATCAGGGAAATGAAGGATATTTGTATGAATAAATGAAAGCTTTCGCAGGATGGCAGAAATAGGGAGAAGAAAGGTAAAGGCAGCACAGTTTAAAGAAATTACCAATCCCCTGCAGGATTTCCAGCAGTAACTACTCACTGCAAAAAGGGAAGGGATCAATCATCTCCCTTTCCTGCAGCCTCCTATACTAAGCAGAAGGCAGAATCCCCACAAGGCATGATGGCAGGTATATTCCCCAGCACAGCACTCTATGCCCCTGCCCTAAGAAGGATGTTTCTTCCATTGCCATTTCTGATATTTCCTTTCAGGAAAGTAGTATGAAAACTAGCTCCTCTTTCAGCAGCCTGTACACACTGATTTATCTTTGTTTTTCAGCTACAAGATCCTCTTGTAAGTTTGACCATTTCCCTTCATGACTGAAACTCAGCTGTCTCCAGCAGTGTCTAACATATCTTAAGCCAAAATGTATGCATCCACATTGTGATATGATAATGTTCCAATTTCCTTGGTCCCTTATTTTTCCATTACTCAGAACACAAATAGATTTTTTTTTCAACATCATGATCAGACTATTACACTTAGCAATCAACAGCATTGGTGAAAAAAAAAAAATCTACATTAAAACCCTTTGTTGGAATGCGTTACACTTTCCACAGGACAGAAACTCAAATAACCTGTTATACAAGTAGTCACAAATATAGTCCTTGAGTTTTTTGCCCATACACATGAGTATTAGTCTAAAACATGTCTTCTTTGTACCAGCTAGGTCCTGCCACCACTGTGCTTGGCTGAGTTCACAAATCTGTTGTAACCTGTAGCTTCCTTGTCACTTCTCTGGCTCTCCTCTCCTGCTAACCTTTGTTTCCTAATTAAAATCTTCTGCCACTGCCATAGCTGCTACTGCTACTGGAACCGCAATAGCCACTTTGGTTTCATGGTTTGGCAAAGTATTGGCCTCCACCACCATAGAGGCCAGAGCTTCTGCCTCCAAAGTTTCCTCCCTTCATGGGTCCGAAATTTGAAGACTGATTGTTGTAATTGCCAAAATCACTGTAGCTTCCACCACTTCCAAAATTGCTCCCATCATTACCAAATCCACTATAGCCATCTGCACTGCCACCATATCCACCACCACCACAGCTGCCACCAAAGCCACCATGACCACTGAAGTTTCCTCCACGATCAAAGTTGTCATTCCCACCAAAACCATCTCCACGACCACCACCAAAGTTTCCAGAACCACTTCGACCTCTTTGGCTGGATGGAGCACTAGCCATCTCTTGCTTTGACAGGCTTTCCTAACTTCACAGTTGTGGCCATTCACAGTGTGGTATTTCTGAATGACAGTCTTATTCACGGAGTCATGGTCATCAAAGGTTACAAATGCAAAGCCCCTTTTCTTGCCACTGCCTCCGTCAGTCATGATTTCAATCACTTCAATTTTTCCATACTACTCAAAATAATTTCTTAGGTGATTTCTTCAGTGTCTTCTTTAATGCCGCCAGCATATATCTTTTTACAGTTAAGTGGGCACCTGGTCTTTGAGAATCTTCTCTTGTGACAGCTCTCTTTGGTTCCACAACTCTTTCATCCACCTTGTGTGGCCTTGCATTCACGGCTGCATCCACCTCCTCCACAGTGGCATATGTGACAAACCCAAAGCCCCTGGAGTGCTTGGTGTTTGGATCTCTCATCACCACACAGTCTGGGAGCATTCCTCACTGCTCAAAATGGCTCCTCAGGCTCTCATCAGTTGTTTCAAAGCTCAATCCTCCAACGAAGAGCTTCCTCAGCTGTTCTGGCTCTTTAGGAGACTCTGACTTAGACAAGATGGCTGGGAGAAGAGAGACTTTAACGATGCTTCTTCCGTGGCATCCATGGGCAGAAAGGCCTAAATACATTATAAGTTTCTAGAACATTCACTGACTTGCATAAAAAATAAACACCAGAGAAAAAAGTTTTTACATGACTCTAAAGAATGTTAATTAGGAACTTTCCATGCAGAGGGAAAAAAAATGAGAGAAAAATGATATAGATCCATTTCTGCTTTCTAGATAAGTCATCTGTACAGGCAATTAGTCAGTTAGTTATTTGTTTCTCTGTGGTACACTTATCAAAGTCCACTGATGTCTATTGGAACTTGAGTTGCAACATGGAACTTGAAGTTCTATTTTCTCAGCCTTTTGTTTTTCCATTATCCAGAATTCAACCAGCTGATAATTAGTTTTCTGGAAATTTCTAGTGCCTTTGATTTAAAAAAAAAAAAACTGTTCAAGCAAGTATATCACTAGTAAATTTACCAATAGAAAAAAATGAGTAAGAAAAGAAACAAGAAGGGGGTAACAAAAAGTATCTTTGCTTGTTTTTCAGTCAGATAGCATCCTCACACAATCAGTAAGTCTATGTGTTCATTTAATTCTCTCCTTTAGGACTCAGTTGGTCTCTAGTGGAGTCCATGAGTCTTTATCTGCCCATATTGGGATACAAAGGGCTTGAGATACATCTTGGCCTCTCGCTGTCTCATTATCAAAACCTCTCTGGATTATTAATGATGTACTGGAAAGTTTTAAGACTACCAATTTACAGTCCCCTGCAGGATTTCAAGCAGTTACCAGTCACTGCAAAAAGGGAAGAGATAAGTCAGAGCAGAGAAAAAAATTTTACAAAATTTCAAAGCTCATAAACAAGAGACTATCTTAAAAAGGGAAAAAATGGTAGGAGAGATAGGAGTAGATAAGAAGTTTCTATAACCCTTTTTCACTCCTGCCGTATCTGGTCTCTTTTTCCACATTTAAATTCTAAAACATCTAAGAAAAATTTATATCACTTTTTAGAGATTTTAGAGGATTTACACCTAAACTTTAAATAACAACTTTAAGTTGTTATTTCCTCCATATTTTGCTTTCACGTGACACCTCATTCTCTCACCTTTTAAATAACTCTGGAAAAAATCAAACTTACTATTTTATTAAAAATAAAGGGCAGGGGAGAAAGTTTATCAGCAGGTCAAAATGATATATTACAAGGGACTTAACAAATTGAAAGACACTTTGAGCAGAGGGGAAAGAAAAAGGAGATAATTGTCTCTGGTCTATTTACAAGCTGGATTCATTTCACTTGCCATCAGTAAGTCCGTGTTTTCACCACTGTTGGATTCTAGAATCTCTCCTTTCCCTGGTACTGCTAAGATTTCCAGGCTTGGGGTGCATACTACTTTAACCATTTACTTTCCCATCATCAAAATTCCATGAAGTTATTAATGATTTTTTGAAAGTTTACATTCTGTTGATTCATATTAAAAGTAAATGAATACCAAAGGGAAAGTTTTCCCTATTGTTATAATGACCTACCAAGAAGAAACTCTCCACATAGAAAGCAAAATATCATGGGAGAAAAAGCAGTTGCTAAGATACCTGTCTGTTTTTCAGCTGGTCCACCTTCAGCACCCCACGGTAAGTTCAATTTCTTTTTCTACTGTTTTCTGTTGTTGTTCTTGTTGTTCCCTGCAAGGCTTAGAGACTTGTTTCTACCTTGCTCATTTCTAACTCTGTGTGCAGCTACCTGACTCAAAGCTTCCAGTTTCCTCTGCCTTCTGCTCATCTAGCTTCTCCCTGAGAAGGAAGTTATATTTACATAATTTCAAACATATATTTACTTTGTATCTCCTCTAGAACTATTTAAGTGCTTTAATTACATTATCTCATTTAATCCTTAGAATATTTCCACTAACCCCTTTGTAAGAGATAAGAAACTGAGCCAAATACTTACTCAAGAATACATAGTCATAGAATCATAATTTGGACCCAGAAAGGTGTCCAAGATTCTCCCCTACACAAATATACCTCCCTAGAGGGAACCTTGTTTCTTTCAAAGAAATCTTCACTGATATCTAATTTGGTTTTTAGGTCCACCCGTGGCACCCATAAGTAAGTATAACATCTCTTCTTCTTCTTTGGTTCTCTATGGTCCCCATCATTTCACTTCTGTCAAAGTGATTTGAGTTTCCCATTCTTCTCTTGCTTCCTTATTACTCTGCTTCCCCTATAATTTTTTTAAAATGCTAATTAAAAGCGGGACTAAGCTAGCATTCATCAACAATAAACTGAACAATGCTATGAAATAACAAGTAGGAGGAATTATCGGGGGGTGGAGAGAGAAAGAGAGAGAGAGATGAAATCCAAAATGATATCTAAATGGAGAGAGACTTTCAGTGTTCTTTCAAACATTATAGTGCAAGGATCCAGTGGTCTTTTCCCAACACTATGCCCAAAGCTGTTCAGGTCCAGTAAGTGGAGAGGGCCTTTAAGGAAACTGTACCTTTGACTTCATCATTACATCATCACTGCTAAATCTTACATCTAGTTTTGCATTATAAAACTAATCTAAAACCAAATAATCTATAGGGTGGTTTGGAATACCTCCTTCATTGCCCACCCAAGTCCTCCCCTCACGGACTCCAGCAAAATATATTAGATAATACTATGTGTTTTCTATTTGAGAAAAATTAAATGGATTTCTGTTTGCTTATTTTTCAGTAATTTCGCAGAGAACCGCAAGTAAGTACTTTACTTCTCAGCTGGTCATATGTGGAGACTTTTCTTATCTTAGATGTTTCTATTTCTAAGTGCCTCATATTTCTCATATTCATTTGCTTCTACATTACCCAAAGTCTTCAAGATTAGGACTGCAAGTCAACCTTTTTGATTCGTAACTGTAGTATTTCCCATTATTTTAGTTCTAAACTCAACTTCCAAGGTAACACATACCAACAGTGACTCAATATTTAAACCAGGTCAAGCACTGACAATGATGATATTTAATATAGAATTCATGAAACCACCTTTCACACTACATCCTAGTTTTCCAAAATGCAAATTTGGTTCTCATATCTCAGTTACAAATGATTTAAGCAAACCCGACATCGCTGGGATTCCTCAGCCTGAAATTAAATCACACTAATATTAAAACCCAAAGTTCCTGTCAAGGTTAAAAACGCAGATGCCAAAAGAGCCCAGGCAGGTCAGTAAATGCGTGAGATGAGGTGAGTCTCCTGGGAACTGTGTAAAACTGGGAGGACACATATAGTCTGAAGAGGGTAGCTGCTGCCCTGCTCCAGCCAACCTCTTCATGCAAGAATTCAGATCCAGAGTTGCCAAAGCATCTCACTTAATCCAGATAGTAGGTAAATTTTTCCAAGTTTTAAACATGACAGACATCTGGGTTACTCTAACAGATTGCAAACATACTTATATACTCCCCTCTAGTTCCATCTAAACACACTCTGGATACAGTTTTCATAATAACATTTTACTCATTTCAATAATGTTAGGACAAAGGCATTGGTATTTGAGAGAGGAAAATCGGAGCTATTAACACAGAATTAGCCAGTGTCTCTCCAAAGTCCTCATCCACACATCTTTCTGAAGCCTGAGCAAAGAGGCTGATCGGCTAAGTTTTCTCACTGAACAGATGAAAATACAGAGACAGTGGCTCCGACCCAGGGATGAGGCTGCAAAATCCATATGCCCATGTTTGGACATAGGCCCTATAATTGGGTACAGGGGCCAATGCCCACCTGAGGTCAGGAGAAGGGATTACTGGTCTCACAGCTAGAAATTACAAGCCAAAATCCAAATTGAATGCCTAGTGTCGTTTTCAGAGAAGTCATCAGAGAGTATGGGCAGGAAAAAGATGTAAAAATCCAAGACCGAATAGATATGTAGGGTCTTGGATCCTATATATCATCCTAGTAGAGAGGATGAAAGAAAACATGCCAAAGGAACTAGGGATTATACCACCTGCTTTTTGGATAGCTAAGTGTTGGCTGGCCAATCCCATTATTGGGTATAGACTCAAAGGAATATAAACCATTCTGTCATAAAGATACATGCATGGTTATGTTAAACACAGAACTATTCACAATAGCAAATACATGGAATCAACCTAACTGCCCATCAATGGTAGACTGAATAAAGAAAATGTCATACATATACACCATGGAATACTATGCAGCCAAAAAAAGAATGAGATCATGTCCTTTGCTGGAACATGGATGGAGCTAAAGGCCATTACCCTTAGCAAACTAATGCAGGAACAGAAAACCAGATACCGCATGATCTCATTTATAAATGGGAGCCAAATGATGAGAACACATGGACACACAGAGGGGAAAAATAGACACTGGGGCCTGTCAGAGGGTGGAGGGTGGGAGAAGGAGAGGATCAGGAAAAATAACTAGACTTAATATCTGGGTAGCAAAATAATCTGTACAACAAACCCCCATGACACAAGTTTACCTACAAAACAAACTTGCACATGTGCCCCTGAATTTAAAATAAAAGTTTAAAAAGTGTTACCTGGCAATATCTTTAAATGAAAAATATACAGCCACGCTTAAGCATAAAAAAGGTGGGTAAGAATGATTTCCAAGGAGCAGAAATTGAATATAGGAACACATTGTAAGAAGCAGCTAAAGTTAAGCTCTTGGTGGGAACGGTGAGGGGGTGAAAAAATAGAGGTGGCAGCTTTGCCTCAGGAGCAAAGGTAGGGTTTCAACATCTGCTCCCAAATGACAGCAAAAGCCTCAAGATCCAACATGCAGAAAACTGAAATTAGGCCCCTCTGAGTAAAGCCAGTAGCAGAAAATACACTGCCTCCCCATGCAGAGAAGCCAAAATATCTTCACCCATCTGCCCCAGGCATGAAAACAGAGCCACCCACACAGGTCCAGAGTTAGATCTGTCCAGGGTGTAGAGCCCTGCTGGAGGTGTGCTACCCATGCAGTGTGCATAATATTCCAAGTCAAAACAGCTAAGATCTGGTTCAGGGACAGTGTACCCAGGAAGTTAGGACAATAGCCACCAAGAAGGGATCTACAACCTGGGTATTTATATCATAGAACACCCACAAAAGATAGCCCCCAAGGAATAAGAAACTACTAAAAGTTATGAAATCTGTGAGGAAACCCAGCACCATGTGAGTGATACCTCACAGGCCCCAACAAATTGGAGAATTCCAACCCAGAGAAATATAACTAGAGCAATCTAAAGAAGACTAAAATAAGAAACCTAACAGCATTGAACAAGTCGAACACTAAAAGAAAAAAAATAAAAAGTCTTCAAAGATATTAATGCATTTTAAAAATATATGTATTCAACAAATATATATTGGCCTATTGCAGGCCAGAGATTATCCTAAGCTCCGGAAATATAGCCATGAGCAAGGCAAAGTCCTTGCACTTAAGGAGTTTATATGTTGAGATAAAACAGGCAAATAATGGCAAGTAAACATATAGTAAATGTCAGGCAGATAAATTCATGTAGAAAAATAAGAAGAGTAACAGACTAAAGAAAGATGGTATAGAAGGGGGAGTGTGCTTCAGGCAAAAGGAACAAGTACAACATGCAGAGGCCTGCTATGGAGATGCAAAACAGCCAGCCAGGCTAGAAAGTAGGAGGCAGAGCAGGAGGTAGGGCCACAGCGACAAGAGCCAGATTATGTCGGGCCCTGTAGTCCTTAATAAAAATTGCAGATTTCATTCTAGGCGTCATGAGAGGTAACTGAAGGGCTTGAACAGGGAAATGATAGGGTCTACTTTGTAATTTTAAAAGATCACTCTATTATTGTGGAGGATTAACTGGGGTGAGAGTGAGGGCTCAAGAGAGGAAGCAGGAAGACCAGTTAAGAGGCCTGAAACTAAAGGTGAGTGTGGCAAGGAAAGAGTGATCAGAGTGGAAGTGGGAAGAAGGTCTTCAGATTTTATTTATTTTGGGGGCAAAGCCAACAGGGCCTGCTGTTGGACTGAATGTGATTTTAAGGGAAAAAGAAGACACCAAGGGTTACTCCTAGATTTGGGGTCTAAGCAACTTGACGAATGAGACTATTTATTGATTTAGGTAGCGGAGAAGAGCAGATTTATAGGATGCTATTGTGAGTTCAGTTTTGCATATGTTAGGTTCTAGATGCCTGGGACATTTAGGACTAATTAATTAAATAGTCTGACCTTAGCAGGCTTCAAGCATGTTTTCTGGAAAATATCTCCTCTCTGTCCCTTAATGATGCATTAGAACCCATAATTTTATCTTTTTTATCTTTGTAAATAACAGCTTTATTGAGATAATATTCACATATGACACAATTCACTTATTTAAAGTGTGGAATTTAATGCTTTTTAGTATACTCACTGGGTTGTGCAACCATCACCAGAATCAATTTTAGAACATTCTCATCACCCCTCAGAAAAACTCTGTTGAGCAATCACTTCCCAGTATCCCCCAACCCAAAACCCTCTCCACACCATAGCCCCAGGCAACCACTAATCTTCTTTCTGTCTCTATAGATTCAGCTGTTCTGGACATTTCATATAAATGGAATCAAACAATAGGAGGTCTTTTGTGACTGGATTCTTCAATTTAGCATAAGGTTTACCAGGTTCATCCACATGGTAACATGCAGCAGTACTTCAGTTCTTTTTATGGCCAAATAATATTTCATTATATCTTTGGTTGGCTTTTTTTTAGCTTTCCTTTATTTACTTGTAAGGAAATATTATGATAAGTAGTATCAACTTGCTTTCTTTATTTTTATTTAAGTTTTAAGTTCAGGGGTACATGGGCAGTTTTGTTACATAGGTAAACTTGTGTCATGCGGGTTTGTTGTACAGATTATTTCATCGCCCAGGTATTAAGCCTAGAACCCCTTAGTTATTTTTCCTGGCCATCTCCCTCCTCTCACCCTCCACCCTTCAATAAGCCCCCAGTGCCTGTTGTTTCCTTCTGTGTCCATGTGTTCTCATCATTTACCTCCCATTTGTAAGTGAGAACATGTGGCATTTGGTTTCCTCTTCCTGCATTAGTTTGCTAAGGATAACGCCCTCCAGCTCCATCCATGTTCCTGCAAAGGACATGATCTTGTTCTTTTTTATGGCTGCATGGTATTATATGGTGTATATGTACATTTTCTTTATCCAGTCTATCGTTGATGGGCATTTAGGCTGATTCCATGTCGTTGTTACTGTGAACAGTGCTGCGATAAACACACGTGTGTTTCTTTATGATAGAACAATTTTTATTACTTTGGGCATATACCCAGTAATGGGATTGCTGGGTCTAATGGTAGTTCTGTTTTGGGGTCTTTGAGGAATTGCCACACTGTTTCACACAATGGTTGAACTAATTTACGTTGTCACCAACAATGTAAAATTGTTCCTTTTTCTCCACAGCCTCCCCAGTATCTGTTATTTTCTGACATTTTGATAATGGCCATTCTGCCTGGTGCGAGATGGTATCTCATTGTGGTTTTGACTTGCATTTCTCTAATAATCAGTGATGTTGAGCTTTTCTTCATATGTTTGTGAGCTGCATGTATGTCTTCTTTTGAAAGTATCTATTCCCTTTTTTTGCCAACTTTTTAATGGGGTTGTTTGTTTTTGTCTTGTAAATTTGTTTAAGTTCCTTACAGGCACTGGATATTAGACCTTTGCCAGATGCATAGTTTGCAAAAACTTTCTCCCATTCTGTACGTTGCCTATTTACTCTGTTGACAGTTTCTTTTGCTGGGCAGAAGCTCTTTGGTTCAATTAGATCCTGTTTGTCAATTTTTGCATTTGTTACAGTTGCTTTTGTTGTCTTCATCATGAAATTTTTGCCCATTCCTATGTCCAGAATGGTATTGCCTAGGTGGTCTTCCAGGGTTTTTATAGCTTTGGGTTTTACACTTAAATCTTTTAAACGATCTTGAGTTAATTTTCGTGTGGTGTAAGGAAGGAGTCCAGCTTCAATCTTCTGCATATGGCTGGCCAGTTATCCCAGTATCGTTTATTGAATAGGAAGCCCTTTCCCCCATTGCTTGTTTTTGTCAGTTTGTTAAAGATCAGATAGTTGTAGTCATGTGGCCTTATTTCTGGGCTCTCTATTCTGTTGCATTGATCTATGTGTCTGTTTCCTACTAGTGCCATACTGTTTTGCTTACTGTAGCCTGGTAGCATACCATAAATTTCTAATCATGTTAAATTATTAAAGACACTCAGGGCCAGGCACAGTGGCTCATGCCTGTAATTCCAGCACTTTGGGAGGCCAAGGCGGGCAGATCATGAGGTCAGGAGATCGAGACCATCCTGGCTAACACGGTGAAAGCCTGTCTCTACTAAAAATACAAAAAATTAGCCGGGCGCGGTGGTGGGCGCCTGTAGTCCCAGCTACTCGGGAGGCTGAGGCAGGAGAATAGCGTGAACCTGGGAGGCAGAGCTTGCAGTGAGCCGAGATAGTGCCACTGCACTCCAGCCTGGGCGAAAGAGCAAGACTCCGTGTCAAAAAACAAACAAACAAACAAACAAACAAAAAACACTCAGGCGAACCCCTCTGAAAACCCTCTCCTCTCCTAGTGGCCAGTCTCAGGCACACTGACTCAGAATAGGGAGGAGAAATACAATGTGCTTCCCCTTCCTGCCCACTCTCCTTGTTGTTATAATTCCCACTGTTGTTATAATTCCCACTGTGTTGAGGCTGAGAGGATGGATTTGGGGCATGCAATCGCCTTCCTCTGTTAGTTGCAGGTTCTTTTCTCTGAGAACCTGAGACTGACTGTCCTTTGATGTTATCTAGAGCAGACACCTAAATGTCTTACAGAATACATACTTGAGTTCTTCGGAGGAACCTACAAGAACTTGACCAGTTCTGAGATTCCACTGCATAGTCCCTGATGTGGGAGTACTGAGTCTAGTCTTGCCCATTCCAGAGCCCCTCAGCTCCCTCTCCAGCAATATACTTCATAGCCTGTACTACAAAGATGCCCTTACCAAGTAGGTCACCCACTTGAGTGACATACTAGCAAGAAGACTCAAGCCTGTGAAATGGGAAAGGTTCCTTTGTCCCCCTTGCAGTGCATGTGATGGGGAGTGGCTCGCTTCTTCAGTGTCCCACTGCTCAAACCTCTAGGGGAGCATGCAGATGGGCAGGCTGTGGGGCTTTGATCCCATGGCAGTGTCTAGGTGGGAGTTTTTACAGCTCCTGAAGCCCCAGTGGGCATGTGTTACAGGATGCTCTTTTAGTTTTGCTGTTTTAATTTTGCCATCTGTAGGTGGCTTGTGTTAAGCAGCTCAATTAGACCCCCTCCCTTATCACAAGGACAGAGGAATTTCTGTATCCCCGGGTTTCTTGCCTTTGGTGTACCAGAGGAATCAGATAGCACATGGGCTTGGAGAACGCAAGATTTTATTGAGTAGAAGTAGCTCTCAGCAGATGAAGGAGCCAGAAGGGAGATGGTTTACCCCTGGAGTCCAGCTGCTCTGTGGCCCGACTCTTCTCCAACCGCTCCAGACAGATGCCCCATCATTCTGCTGGTGGATAGCCTGCTGGCCTCCCGGTGCCTATTGGCGTGCTCTTTCACTGGCATGCTCTTGACGACCAATGGCTTGTGTCTTCTTCCACAGAAGTGTTCCTCATGACATTCAGCTGCTTGTGTATGTGCCCCCTAAGGTCTTGGGTTTTTACAGGCCCAAGATGGGGTTGTGGTGAGCCCCAGTGGTCTTGGGAAATGCAACATTTGGGAGCAAAAGCGGGAGTGCCTGTCCTCACCTAGGTCCTTGGAGGTGGAGCCTTAGCCAGGGACCCGCCTTTCTCTACCCAGCACTTCCCCAATTCCTGTATTATTTAAAGAGACCAAGCTCTTCCCTTCCCAGCACTCGTGTGACCTGGATGTCTGTTGCACTGCTTACTGAACCCTCAGCAAGCTCAAGCATCCTTATCACAGAACAAGGACACTGCACTACTGTCTCTCTCCAATTTTACTTTCTTTCATTCAGATAGACACAAAACAAATCAACAAATCCACTATTCAACCAGGAGATGGGTTGCCACACATCCTTTCTCACAGATACTCCCAATCACTGTAAGCAAATCTCAAAGTGCTACTCATTTGCCTTCAGAAAAAGAAAGCACTATTCCTTCCTCCCCTACAACATCATCCCCTTGTTAACTACTCACAACTCCAAAGACTCTTTTTTTTTTTTTTTTTTTTTTTTGAGACGGAGTCTCGCTCTGTCGCCCAGGCTGGAGTGCAGTGGCGCAGTCTCGGCTCACTGCAAGCTCCGCCTCCCGGGTTCACGCCATTCTCCTGCCTCAGCCTCTACGAGTAGCTGGGACTACAGGCGCCCGCCACCACGCCCGGCTAATTTTTTTGTATTTTTAGTAGAGACGGGGTTTCACTGTGGTCTCGATCTCCTGACCTCGTGATCCGCCCGCCTCGGCCTCCCAAAGTGCTGGGATTACAAGCGTGAGCCACCGCGCCCGGCCAAGACTCTTAAATCTCCTGCCCTTTACAGTTGTTTGCTTATGTTGGCTTGGAAAAAGGGTGACATTTGAGATAGGAGATAGTTTGGTCATCATCCGTCAAGGCCTGCCAGCAGCACCTCTGCACTGCACAGCTTCAAGAATCCTTTCCCTTTTAATTATGGAATTGGCAACCCTGCAATCCCTCCTGAGGGCTTGTCTCACCTCAGTTTGCTGAGGAGAGGAATGGGAAGTTACAGCCTCCTTTTCCTCAGCTCTGTGATCCTGCTTGTCAATTTGGAGATAACAAGAAAGTCTCATTCGACATTCTGCCCCCCATCCAAGCATATACTCTATATCAAAAAGCAATTAAATATTTGAGTCTGAAGATTTAGGGAGAGACTGGGTGGGAAATAAATTAGACAGTAATCAGCATATAGATAATATTTAAGACCACTGGATTAAATTAGATAACCAAAGATATATGTAAAAATGAGGGGGTAAGGATTAATCAGTTTTAGAAGTTTAGAATAAGGGAAAAATCTAACTAAGCATATAGAAAAGGAGTGAGCAGGGAAAAAGGAGACAAGTAAAGGGGGGAAGGGTCTCACAGAACTCAAGAGAAGATGTATTTCAATATGGAAAGAATGAACAACAGCATCAAAAACAGCTAAGCATTAAATTTTTGGAGTAAGAATTGATAATGATTTTTGCATAGATATCTGAGGAAAATCTCCCTGATCATTTAAGGATTTTAGTGGCTTGAAGTTGCTATTTCCTTGATGTCTTGCTTTCATGTGACTCATCATTATCTCAATTTTAAAATAATTATATGGTGTATTAGTCCGTTCTCAGACTGCTATGAAGAAATATCTGAGACTGGGTAATTTATAAAGAAAAGAGGTTTAATTGACTCACAGTTCCACATGGCTGGGGAGACCTCAGGAAACTTACAATCATGGTGGAAGGCACGTCTTCACAGGGCAGCAGGAGAGAGAATGAGTGCAAGCAGGAGAAATGCCAGGTACTTATATAAAACCATCAGATCTCGTGAGACTCACTCATTATAACGGGAACAGCGTGAAGGAAACCACCCCCATGATTCAATTACCTCCACCTGGTCCCCCCCTTGACATGTGGGGATTATGGGGATTCAAGGTGAGATTTGGGTGATGACACAGAGCCAACTAATATCATATGGAAAAGACAAAACTTTACTATTTAATTTAAAAATAGAGAGCAGAGGGGAAAGTTTCTCAGTAGTTTAAAATGCAGCATTATGAGGGAAATCACAAATGGAAAAACAAGTTGAACAAGCAAGTAAAGAAAAAGATAATTTTCTCTCTTTTATTCACCAGCTGGATCCATTCCACTTGCCATCATTAAGTCTATATTTTCACAACTGTGGGGTCCTAAAATCTCTCCTTTCCCTGTAGTGTTAAGATTTCTGGGATTGGGGTGCATACTTTTCTTTTCTAATACTTTAACCATACTGTCATCAAAATTCCATGAAGTTATTAGTGATTTTTTGAAAGTTCATATTCTGCTGATTCATATTAAAAGTAAATGAATACCAAAGGGAAAGTTTTCCCTATTGTTATAATGACCTACCAAGAAGAAACTCTCTACATAGAAAGGAAAAATATCATGGAAGAAAAAATGGTTCCTAAAATACCTCTCTGTTTTTCAGCTGGTCCATCTTCAACACCCCGTGGTAAGTTCAATTTCTTTTTCTACTGTTTTCTGTTGTTGTTCTTGCTGTTCTCTATAAGGCTTAGAGACCTGTCCCTACCCTGCTCATTTCTTTTTTTGTTTGTTTTTGAGACAGAGTCTCGCTCTGTTGCCCAGGCTGGAGTGCAGTGGTGTGATCTTGGCTCACTGCAAGCTCCGCCCCCCGGGTTCATGCCATTCTCCTGCCTCAGCCTCTGGAGTAGCTGGGACTACAGGCACCCACCACCAAGCCCGGCTAATTTTTTTGTATTTTTAGTAGAGACGGGGTTTCACAGTGTTTGCCAGGATGGTCTCAATCTCCTGACCTCATGATCCGCTTGCCTCGGCTTCCCAAAGTGCTGGGATTACAGCCACGCCCAGCCTGCCCTGCTCATTTCTAACTCTGTGTGCAGCTACCTGACTCAAAGCTCCCAGTTTCCCCTGCCCTCTGATTATCTAGCTTCTCCCTGAGAAGGAAGCTTATATTTACATGATTTCAAACACATACGTACTTTGCACTTCCTATAGAATTATAAAGGTGCTTTAATTACATTATCCCATTTAATCCTTAGAATCACTCCACTAACCCCTTTGTAAGAGATAAGAAACTGACCCAGATACTTACCCAAGAATGCATAGTCATAAAGAATTGGAGCTGTTAACAGAGAATTAGCCATTGTCACCCAGAGCTGTGTGACTACCAAGATTCTCCCCAACACAAATATCTCTCCCTAGAAGGAAACTTGTTCCTTTCAAACAAATCTTCACTGATATCTAATTTTTTTAGGTCAGCTGGCAGCACCTATAAGTAAGTACTACATGTCTTTTTCTACTTTGGTTCTCTTTGGTCTCCTTCACTTCACTTCTGTCAAAGTGATTTGCGGTTCCCCTTCTTCCCTTGCTTCCTTATTACCCTACATGGTCTATATTACAGAGAATCTTTTTAAACACTAATTAAAAGAGGGACTAAGCTAGGATTCATCAATAATAAACTGAACAATATTATGAAATAACAGGTAGGCAGAATTATTGAGAGATGAAATCCATAATGACGTTTAAATGGAGAGAGGCTTTCAGTGTTCTCTCAGACATTATGATGCTATTCAAAGGAAACAGAAAGATAAGGCAGTCTCTACCTGAGACTATACCCAAAGCTGTCGGGTCCAGTAAATGAAGAGGGCCTTTAAGGAAACCCTACCTTTGACTTCATTACATCATCACTGCCTAATCTTACATCTAGTTTTGCATTGTACAACTAATCTAAAACTAATCTGTGGGGTGGTTTGGAATGCTTCCTTCTTTGCCCACACAAGTCCTCCCCTCACAGACTCCAACAAAATATGTTAGATAATGCTATGTTTTTTCCATCTGAGAAAAATTAAATGGATTTCTTTTTGCTTTTTTTTTAGTAATTTCACGGAGAACTGCAAGTAAGTTCTTTATTTCTCAGCTGGTCATATTGGAGATTTATCTTAGATGTTTCTACTTCTAAGTATCCAAAAGATTGAGACTCATATTTCTCATATTCATTTGCTTCTACATTACCCAAAGTCCTCCAGATTAGGACTTCAGAACAAACTTTTTGATTCATAACTGTAATATTTCCCATTATTTTAGGGTTGCTTTGTTTTGTTTTGTTTTGAGACAGAATCTCACTCTGTCACCCAGGCTGGAGTGCAGTGGTGTGATCTCAGCTCACTGCAACCTCCACCTGCCAGGTCCAAGCGATTCTCCTGCCTAAGCCTCCCAAGTGGCTAGCAATACAGGTGCAAGGCACCCCGCCCAGCTAATTATTGTATTTTTAGTAGAGACAGGGTTTCCTCATTTGGCCAGGCTGTTTTCGAACTCCTGACCTCAAGTGATCCGCCCACCTCTGCCTCCCAAAGTGATGGGTTTATAGGTGTGAGCCACCACGCCCAGCCCCATTATTTTAGTTCTAAACACAACTTCCAAGGTAACACATACCAACAGTGACTCAATATTTAAACCAGATCAAGCACTGACAATGATGATATTTAATATAGAATTCGTGAAACCACCTTTCACACTGTGTCCTAGTTTTCCAAAATGCAAATCTGGTTCTCATATCTCAGTTACAAATGACTTAAGCAAACCCAATATCAGCTAAGATTCCTCAGCCTGAAATTAAGTCACATTAATATTAAAACCCAAAGTTCCTGTCAAGGTTAAAAACGCAGATGCCAAAAGAGCCCAGGCAGGTCAGTAAATGCGTGAGATGAGGTGAGTCTGCTGGGAACTGTGTAAAACTGGGAGGACACGCATAGTCTGAAGAAGGTAGCTGCTGCCCAGCTCCAGCCAACCTCTTCATGCAAGAATTCACATCTAGAGTTGTCCAAGCATCTCACTTAATCCAGATAGTAGGTAAAATTTTCCAGGTTTTAAACATGAAAGACATCTATGGCCTTCTAACAGATTTCAAACAGTTCCTTCTAAACACACTCTGGATGTAGTTTTCATAATGACAACATTTTACTAATTTCAATAATGTTAGGACAAAGACATTGGTATTTGAGTGAAGAGAATTGGAACTGTCAACAAAGAATTATTAGTGAGTGTCTCTCCAAAATCCCCATTCACATACCTTTCTGAAGCCTGAGCAAAGAGGCTGATCAGCTAAGTATTCTCACTGCACAGATGAAAATACATACTCAGTGGTTGAGACCCAGGACTGAAGCTGGAAATTCCAGATGTCTATGTTTGCACATGGGCCCTATAATTGGGAACAGAGACCAAGGCCCACCAAAGTTCAGGAGAAGGGATTATTGGTCTCACAGCTAGAAATTACAAGCCAGAATCCAAATTGAATGCATAGTGTCCTTTTCAGAGGAGTCATCAAAGAGGATGGGCAGGGAAATAATGTAAAAATCCAAGACCCAAGGAGTAGGGAGAGAGAAAAAAGGAATACCAAAGTAACTAGCAGTTATAACACCTCATTTTTGGCTGCCTAAGTCTTGGCTGGAAATATTTTTAAATGAAAAATACACAGCCATACCTAAGCATAAAGAAGGAGGGTAAGAGTGATTTCCAAGGAGCAAAAATGGAATATAGGAACACATATAAAGAAAGGAAAGCTAAAGTTGAGCTCTTGGGAAGAATGGTGAGGGGATGAGGAAACAGAGGTAGCAGCTTTGCCTCAGGAACAAAGGTAGGGTTTCAATGCCTGCTCCTAGATGGTGGACAAAGCTTCAAGATACAACACGTAGAAAACTGGAATTACACCACTGGGAGTAAAGCCAGGAGCAGAAAATACACTGCCTCCCCATGCAGAGAAGCCAAAATATCTTCACCCATCTGCCCCAAGCATGAAAACAGAGCCACCCACACAGGTCCAGAGTTAGATCTGTCCAGGGTGTAGAGCCCTGCTGGAGGTGTGCTACCCATGCAGTGTGCATAATATTCCAAGTTAAAACAGCTGAGATCTGGTTCAGGGGCAGTGTATCCAGGAAGTTAGGACAATAGCCACCAAGAAGGGATCTACAACCTGGGTATTTATATCATAGAACACCCACAAAAGATAGCCCCCAAGGAATAAGAAACTACTAAAAGTTATGAAATCTATGAGGAAATTCAGCACCATGTGAGTGATACCTCACAAACCCCCAACAAATTGGAGAATTCCAACCCAGAGAAATATAACTAGAGCAATCTGAAGAAGACTAAAATAAGAAACCTAACAGCATTGAACAAGTCAAACACTAAAGGAAAAAAAAGAAAAACCTTCAAAGATATTAATGCATTTTAAAAATATATGTATTCAACAAATATATATTGGCCTATTGTAGGCCAGGCATTATCCTAAGCACTGAAAATATAGCCATGAGCAAGGCAAAGTCCTTGCACTTAAGGAGTTTATATGTTGAGATAAAACAGGCAAATAATAGTAAGTAAACATGTAGTAAATGTCAGGCAGATAAATTCATGTAGAAAAATAAGAAGAGTAACAGACTAAAGAAAGATGGTATAGAAGGGGAAGTGTGCTTCAGGCAAAAGGAACAAGTACAACATGCAGAGGCCTGCTATGGAGATGCAAAACAGCCAGCCAGGCTAGAAAGTAGGAGGCAGAGCAGGAGGTAGGGCCACAGCGACAAGAGCCAGATTATGTCGGGCCCTGTAGTCCTTAATAAAAATTGCAGATTTCATTCTAGGCGTCATGAGAGGTAACTGAAGGGCTTGAACAGGGAAATGATAGGGTCTACTTTATAATTTTAAAAGATCACCCTATTACTGTGGAGGATTAACTGGGGTGAGAGTGAGGGCTCAAGAGAGGAAGCAGGAAGACCAGTTAAGAGGCCTGAAACTAAAGGTGAGTGTGGCAAGGAAAGAGTGATCAGAGTGGAAGTGGGAAGAAGGTCTTCAGATTTTATTTATTTTGGGGGCAAAGCCAACAGGGCCTGCTGTTGGACTGAATGTGATTTTAAGGGAAAAAGAAGACACCAAGTATTACTCCTAGATTTGGGGTCTAAGAAACTTGATGAATGAAACTATTTATTGATTTAGATAGTGGAGAAGAGCAGATTTATAGGATGCTATTGTGAGTTCAGTTTTGTGTATGCTCGGTTCCAGATGCCTGGAACATTTAGGACTAATTAATTAAATAATCTGACCTTAGCAAGCTTCAAGCATGTTCTCTGCCATGTGTCTCCTTCCTATCATTTAATGTCTTAGAACCCATAATTTTCTAGTTATGCTAAATTATTTAAAACGCTCAAGCCACCCCCTTTAAAACCCCCTAATGGCCAGTCTCAGGCACACTGACTCAGAATAGGGAAGAGAAATACAATGTGCTTCCCCTTCCTGTCCACTCTCCTTGTTGCTATAATTCCCACTGTTGTTATAATTCCCACTGTTGAGGCTGAGAGGATGGATTTGGAGCCTGCAGTCTCCTTCTTCTGTTAGTTGTAGGTTCTTTTCTCTGAGAACCTGAGACTGACTGTCCTTTGATGTCATCTAGAGCAGATACCCAAATGTCTTGCAGAATACATATTTGAGTTCTTTGGAAGAACCTACAAGAACTCGACCATGCATAGTCCCTGATGTGGGAGTACTGACTCTAGTCTTGCCTATTCCAGAGCCCCTCAACTCCCTCTCCAGCAATATACTTCATAGCTCGTACTGCAGAGATGCCCTTACCAAGTAGGCCACCACTTGAGTGACATACTAGCAAGAAGGCTCAAGCCAGGATGTATTTTGCACTGCCCATCGAACCCTCAGGAGGCTCAGGAATCTTTATCACAGAACAAGGACACTCTGCACTGCTGTCTCTCTCCAATTTTACTTTCCTTCTATTCAGATAGGCACCAAACAAGTCAACAAATCCACTATTCAACCAGGAGATGGGGTGCCACACATCCTTTCTCACAGATACCCCCAATCACTGTAAGCAAATCTCAAAGTGCTACTCATTTGCCTTCAGAAAAAGACAGCACTATTCCTTCCTCCCCTACAACACCATTCCTTTGTTAACTACTCACAACTCTAAAGACTCTTAAATCTCCTGCCCTTTATAGTTGTTTGCTTATGTTGTCTTGGAAAAAGGGTGACATTTGAGATAGGAGAGCTAATTTGGCCATCATCTGTCAAGGCCGGCGAGCAGCACCTCTGCACTGCACAGCCTCCAGAATCCTTTCCCTTTTAATTATGGAGTTGGCAATGCTGCAATCCCTCCTGAGGGCTTGTCTCACCTCAGTTTGCTGAGGAAGGGAATGGGAAGTTATAACCTCTTTTTCCTCAGCTTTGTGATCCTACTTGTCAATTTGGGAGTAACAAGAAAAATCCCACTAAACATTCTGTTCCCCATCCAAGCATATACTCTATATCAAAAGGCAATTAAATATTTGAGTCTGAAGATTTAGGGAGAGATTGGGTGGGAAATAAATTAGACAGTAATCAGTATATAGGTAACATTTAAGACCATTGGACTAAATTAGATAACCAAAGGTATATGTAAAAATGAAAGGGTAAGGATTAATCAGTTTTAGAAGTTTAGAATAAGAGAAAAATCTAACTAAGCATATAGAGAAGTTGTGAGCAGGGAGAAAGAAGGAGAACCAGTAAAGGGGAGGTCTCACAGCACTCAAGAGAAGATAGTATTTCAATACGTAAAGAATGAACAACAGCATCAAAAAAGGCTAAGCAATAAATTTTTGGAGTAAGAACTGACAAGGAATTTTGCAAAATTAATGTCATAAGTAACCTTGATAAGATAGGAGGGAAGAAATGCCTAAATGGAGGAAGTGAAGGAGATAGTAAAATTTTAAACAGTAAGGCAGCTGATATGGCATATGACAGCTAGTATAGCATGAAAAGGCCACCAAAGGCTGGAGTTCTGACAGGTTGTGGCTTACCTATTGGGGAATAAAAGAAAGACTATCCTTTCTAAAAAGATACAAAAAGAAATTTATATGTATATATATATTTGAGAGAGAGTTTGAAGAAAGAACAGGCATATTTAAAAAAGAACCAAGCTGAAATCTTGAAAATAAAAGTTATTAAAATTGAAACAATAGTTAGATAATATATAAATTCTAATGTAACTATATGTAAATAACATTTAAATATTATTAATCACAGTTAAAAAGAGTAAACTGGAAAATAGAACTGAGGAAATCTCAGTTCAAAATAGTACATGGAAAATATTGAAAATCTCAGCTCAAAATAATACACAGAAGATATTGAAAATATGAAAAAGAAAAGCTGTAAATAGAATGAGGTCAAGTATAATAGGAATTTGATAAGAAAGAATTAAAAGAATAAATTTCAGGTAATACTTTTAAACATAATAATTAATAATATTCCAGAAGAAAAGAGACATAAATCCTCAGATCAAAATGGTCCACTGAAAGCTGAAATTAGATAACTTTAAAACACAGATATATATGCACACATACACACACACACACTTACATGTGCCAAAACTCATTGTAGTAAACTGACAAACAGACATTAAAAAGCAAATCGTAAAGACAACCAGAGAAGTAGACCACCTGCAAAAAATCATGTTAACACTAGACATCTCATTAGCAATAATATGTGCCAGAATACAACAGAACGAGAATGAGATCCAAACAAGAATGAGATCCTATCATTTGCAACAACCTGGGTGGAAATGAAGGTCATTATGTTAAGTGAAATAAGCCAGGCATAGAAGCACAGACTTCGCATGTCCATACTCATTTGTGGGAACTAAAAATTAAAACATTGAACTCATGGAGATAGAGAGTAGAATGATGGTTACCAGAGCCTGGGGAGGGTGGTCAGGAGAGAGGAAAATTGGGAATGGTTAATAGGTATAAAAATAGTTAGACAGAATGGATAAGATCTAATATTCAATAGCACAACAGGGTGACTATGGTCAAAGGAAATTTATTGTACATTTTGAAACAACTAAAAGAATATAATTGCAATGTTTGTAACACAAAGAAATGATAAATGCTTAGGGCGATATTCATTTAACCCTGATGTGATTACTACACATTATTACACATTGTATGAGTGTACCAAAATATTTCATGTACCTACTTGCACCTACTATATACCCATAAAAATTAAAAATAAAAAAGTTTTAAAAAGAATACAACAGAACAATATCATCGAAAGATGGAAGGAAAATTACTATAAACTCATATGATACAATCAGCAAAATTATCATTTATGAGTGAGACTGAAATGAAGTCATTTTCGTATATTCAAGAACATAGAAACTCATTAAACACAGGTCCCCAATGAAAGAATTATCAAAGGGACATACTTCAGGGAGTTTACTTTTGAGTAAAAACTCAAAAAGAAGTTAGAACCAAGAAACATATGTAAGAAAACAAATCAACAAAAGATGATAGTAAATCTAAAATGTTGACTATAAAGAAAAAAAAGAGAAGGAAGAGAAGGAGAAGGAAAAGAAGCAGAAAGAGGCTGAGCACAGTGGTTCACGCCTATAAGCCCTGCACTTTGGGAGGCCAGGGCAGGTGGATTGCTTGAGCTCAGGAGTTGGAGACCAGGCTGGGCACCATGGTGAAATCCTGTCTCTACAAAAAATGCAAACATCAGCTGAGTGTAGTGGTGCATGCCTGTCATCCCAGCTACTCAGTAGGCTGAGGTGGCAGGATTGCTCGAGCCTGGGAGGTCAAAGCGGCAGTGAGCCGTGATCATGCCACTGCACTCCAGCCTAGGAGCGAGACCCTGTCAAAACACAAAAAAAAGCAGGAAGAAGAAGGAGAGAGTGAAGGAGAAATATATTAGTGTGCTTTAAAATGAGTAGGCCTAAAGCATTAGGAAAAAAAACCTTAGAGACAAGGCTAATGATTATGAACTAAGGTAATTTGACAAAAGGTCAGATGTACTGATTAACTTTTCATCTTACTAAATATATACATTTGAATATTTATGGCAAAAATAAAAGACAACTATTAATATAATAGAAATGTGACATACACCTTCTGAACCCATAGGGAAAATAAAAAGAAGAAAGAAAACTATATTAGTCCACAAGAAAGCTAGAAAAAAGAAAAAGAGAAAGCAAATAAAAAGCAAATTTTTTAAAATGAGGGTTAAAAAAGTCTAAATATGTTGCTTAGCACAATATTATACAAGAGTAGATTAAACTCACATATTAAAAGCTAGAAACTCTCAGATGTAATTAAAAGTTAAATTTCTTTTAATTTTTCTATCTTCCAGTAAAAAAAATAAGAAATATAGCTAAACTCAGGACAAAAAAACCAAACACTGCATGTTGTCACTCACAGGTGGGAACTGAACAATGAGAACACTTGGACACAGGAAGGGGAACATCACACACCAGGGCCTGTTGTGGGGTAGGGGAGCGGGGAGGGATAGCATTAGGAGATATACCTAATGTAAATGATGAGTTAATGGGTGCAGCACACCAACATGGCACATGTATACATATGTAACAAACCTGCACATTGTGCACATGTACCCTAGAACTTAAAGTATAATAAAAAAAATTTTTTTTAAAAAGAAAAATAGCTAAACTCTATTAAGAAATATACCTAAAATAAGGTGACACACAGAAAAATTTAAATGAAGGAATTTTAAAACATACCAGGCAATTGGCCGGGTGCAGTGGCTCATGCCTGTAATTCCAGCACTTTGGGAGGCCAAGGCGGGTAGATCACTTGAGGTCAGGAGTTCCAGACTTGCCTGGCCAACATGGTGAAACCCCGTCTCTACTAAAAATACAAAATTAGCCAGGCATGGTGGCACATGCTTGTCATCCCAGCTACTTGGGAGGCTGAGGCCGGAGAGTCACTTGAACCTAGGAGGCAGAGGTTGCGGTGAACCGAGATTGCACCATTGCACTCCAGCCTGAGTGACAAGAGTGAAATTCTGTCTCAAAAAAAAAAACAGGCAATTAACAACAAAACAAAACTTGATATAATTGTGCAAATATCAGATAAAATATAAGTGAAAGTTGTGAGCTTATAGCATAGCCTTTGAAATACATAAAACAAAAGCTGACAAAATAGCAAAGACATCTGTAACTAAAGATATTTTAATAACATTTCTCTCATAAAATAAATAAATAAAACAGACAAAAATTAGTAAGGCTAGAGAGGCTTTGACATAATTTTAGAAAGCTTTATCTAGTAATGTACACTGAACATTCCACCCAGCAAGCACAGATGGAAAAGTTATTAACTTGACCACCAATTCCTTCAACTAGAGCAAGCCTCAACTAATTTCAAAGTACACTTCAACATAATATAAATCACATCTTCTGAGCACAAGGCAACAAAATAGAAATAAATAACAAAAAATATTAACATACATATTTAGAAACAAAAAAGCATACATCCAAATAATCCACAGGTTACAAACAAAATTGTGAGAGAAATTACAGAATATATAGAAATAAGTGAGTATAAAATCAATACTTATCAAAACACTTAGGATACAGCCAAAATATCATTTAGAGAGAAATTATTAGGGTAAATGGTTTTAACAGAAATTATTCATTAATAAAAATAGATGAACAAAACATGAGCTCCAGATGATTAAAAAAGGAAAAATCTCAAAAGTAGGACACAATAATAAAAATGTCCTACTTTTATTAGGCAAAAATTAATGAAATTAAAAGTATTTAAAAATAATCAACAAAATAATTTTGATTATTTTGAAACAAAATTAAAGAAAAGGAAAAGCACTAACAATACAAGGAACAAAATCGAAATGTAGAGAGACCGCAAAATTTCCTCAAAATCATAAGAAAATGCACTAAAAAAATGGAAATACTGCAAAATGAATACTTTGTTAGCCTAGCCAAATCATCCATTTTGCCTGAGCATTTGACATTAAACATGACGTCAGAAAAACCTTGTATCATGAGATAAACTGAGGATGGCAGCAGGTGAAAAAAGAAGGAAAGAAAACCAGAAGGAAGGGAAGGAGAGAAGGAGGGAGGGACGGAGGGACAGACAACTAGCCTTATATGTTCTTAAATTGAATAATAGTTCCATTTAGCCCTGGAACCTAAAATAAAGGCTTAAGTTCATATGTTTTACATTGCTGGCTTTCTAATGGAAACAATTTTAGTGCTGATTTTTACAATATTGATACATATAAATGTAAGTAACCAAACCCAGGTTTGGCTGCTTGCAGCTGAAAAGCCAGATATGAGAGACAAGGGTTGGTGGGATGAAAAGCAGATTACATTGGAGAGTCAGTAAACCAAGAAGGTGGAGAACCAGCATTCTAAAGTACCATCATCCTTCTAATGTCTTTCAGGCTGGCTGGGGGTTTCTGTGGGAGGGGGGATATGGGAAACTATGCGCAGGAGTTAGAATCAAGAGATGACTGAGGAACACAGAGATCTGGGTGCTAGCAAGAGTCAGAGGAGGTTGGGAACGTCTTTGCCCTTGGTCAGGTCACAATGCTCCCGTAAATCTTTAACAAAACATAATTAGTTGTTTACATAATTCCCCCTTAGTCGCACAGTTAGTTTCAAAAATTACATGATTGCTGTTTTTGCATTTTATCTCAGTGTTCTAAAATTGTCCTAACTTACATGCAGGAATGGGTAAAGGTCCTTTAAACAAAAAAAGAGTTCATGTTAGTTATTTTGCTGTTTCACTGTCATACAAATGTGTTATGACCCTTGCCAATATATAATTATGATGGAGAATTATTTTTCCACCAATGAGAATAATCGGCAAACTGACTAACTTTATAGATTATGCCCCTTAAATTCCTGCTACGTCTCTTATTAAGTGAGCCAGTTCTTCTGAAGACAGGACTTGCTTGCAAGCACTGCAACTTAAAAAAGAAAAGAAAAATGTTTCTCAGTCCCAATTTGCCTCCAGTTTTTATTGACAATACAGACCTTTAAAAAAACATATGACCTGGCCAGGCTCGGTGGCTCATGCCTGTAATCCCAGCACTTTGGGAGGCCGAGGCAGGTGGATCACCTGAGGTCAGGAGTTCGAGACCAGCCTGGCCAACATGGCAAAACCCCCTCTCTACTAAAAATACAAGAATTAGCTGGGTGTGGTGGCGCACACCTGTAATCCCAGTTACTTCGGAGGCTGAGGTAGGAGAATCGGGCTGCTTTTCTTCATGGCCCAATAACGAGATGCAGATGAACTGAGAAATAAGACAGTTTTTATTTATATAAGTAGGTACAGAGAGAAGGCCTGGAAATTTTTGCCAGACCAACTCAAAATTACAAAGTTTTCCAGAGCCGATATACCTTCTAAGCTATATGTCTACGTGTAAGTGTGCATTCATCTAAAGACGTAAGTGATAAACTTCTTCTAATCTATGACTAAGATGTGAGTCCTGAAGACTTTCCTCTAGAGCTTCAGAAAATTTACTTAATCTAAATGGGTCTAGGTGCTGGGGTGATTACCCTTGTCTTGTCTCCTGCTAAATCATGGAGGTTTATGGAGTTCCTTCAGAAGACCCCCAATAAACTTGTTTGTGGAGGCCTGGGGAGTTTCTTCAGACTCCCTAATAAACTTGTTTTAATCCTAAACGGGTCCTGTTAAGAATTCCTTCATAATCTTGTCATGCTTCAGGGCCCAGGAGAGGCCTAGGCAAACTCTTGATGGGCTTGTTACATTCCAGCCTGGCTCTATCAGCTTTTAATATTTACCTTAACCACTCAGTCAGTGCTGAAACAGTTGTTATGGAGGCCTGCGTTAGTGAGACCCGCCCTGCCACAGTAAGGCAAGGAGTAAGTAAACTTAGAAATCTAGAAGGAGAATACAATGAACGGTGAAGAAGAGAACAGATATTTTGAGATTAGAGACTGAAATAGGAAAAAAAGTAAAAGAAGCAAAACTTAAAATAACTCTTGAAGAGTTTTAAATTCTCATAAAAACTGAAAAGAAAAAGAAAAGGTGCTAAACTCAACTACATTTTAATTACAAATAAACTTTCTGTACTGTAAAAGAATAATACAATGACAGCTAGTATAATGGTAGAGATTTGAAAGGAAAACATGAAAAGACAAAAAAGACGATGAAGAGATAACGTAAATTAGTAACCTTTAACTATTAGCCAGTCTCCTGAAAGAATGTGACCTAATTTAAGAATGTTTAAAAAATATTTTATTTCATTAGAAAAAGTGGCCTTCACTCATATAACCCATCATACATGCCATTCAAAATAGCCTGGATATTTAAGTTATTAAAGTGGAGTTAAAATTGACTTAATAAGAGATAGCATATTCCTAGAAGATTTAATGTTTCCCAAAGGTCTGTTTTCTGGTGTTCCAAGTGGATTTTCAATAGGAACTCAGTACATAATTTTAAAAAAACTGATTTGTTTTATTTTATTTTTAGCAATTGGTCCAATAGCAACCAGTAAGCTCCTACTGTTTTTCTCAGTTTCCTCTGGTCTTTTGTAGCATCTCGATTCCTTTATTTGCACTGACACTTTTGTTGTTTTTGGTTTCTATTTTGGTTTAGTTTGGGTCTTTCTTTCTTTTGTCCGTTTGCTCGTTCTTTCTTCTTCCTTCCTGTCTTTGTCTTTTAAATAAATCAAAGGCCCACAGAAACAAGAAACCACATAGAAAGGACTAAAAACAAGTTGTTCTTCTGCTTAGAGAGTTAAGTTGCAAAAGAGAAGCAAGAGGAAATAATGCTGGAAAAATATGCTGGGAAGACCATGGAAATAATACACTAAGAAGTTTGTATCACAGTCTGAAGCCACAGGGTCACAAGACGAAACTCCAAAAGATAAAAGGTAGAAATAATAAAAATGAGAAGAGGTAGCAAATGGGAGTAGAAGAAGGGACAGACTGCAAAATGCAAACAGAGAAAACACTAAAATAGAATTCAAGATAAAAAAGAAAGATTGATCTTTGCCTTTTCCTCCATAAAGTTTATTACATCTAAACTTGGAGCACTACTGCTGCAGAGATTAAGCCTTTTCTGACTTCCCCTCCTTGAAAGAATTGGGACTTGCCTCTCATAACAATCAGGCAAATCACACAAATTTATTTTGTGTAGGTCTAAATACACCAAATTTTTTAAAAGATTACCAGAGTACACTAAAAACATGACCTAACTATATCCTATCTACAAGAAAGTCACTTCAAATTTAACAATAAAAGTAAAAAGAATGAAAAATATATGCCATGAAACATTAATTTTTTTCAAAAAAAAAAAAAGGCAGAAGTGGCTACATTAATATCACGTAAAGTGGACCTCAATGCAAAGAAATTTACCAGGGACAAAAGAGGGACATTATATCATGATAAAAATATCAATGCATCAAGAAGATATAGAAATCCTACATATGTATGCACCAAACAACAGTGCTTCAAAACACACTGGAAAAAAAAAAAAAAACACCTACTAGAACTGAAGAGAAACACAAAAACCCACAACTACAGTTGGAAAGTTTAATGCTTCATTCTCAGCAATTGCTATAACTACTAGACGGAACATGAAATAGGTGAGAGAATTAGCCAGGCAATATCTGAGGGGGGAATATTTCAATCAGAGAAGACAACAAGTAAACCACCCTAGGGTAGGAACATTTCCAGACTATTTGAGGAAAAGCAAGACAGCAAGTACCATATAGCTGGAACAGAATGAAAAGTGACATAAAAAGAAGCTATAAGAGAGATTTGGAGGGACAGATCTTCCAGGGCCATCTTTGAAAGCCACTGTTGTGATTTTGACTTTTGTTAAACCAAGATGGGGAACCATTGGTGGCTCTTAAGCAGCAGTCTTGCTGGCACTTTAAAAGGGTCCCGCTAACTGCTGTACTGGGAACTGACTGGGAGGCAAGCGTGAGAGCAGAGAGCTCAATTAGAGAGACAACAATAAGTTGGACCACATAAAGGTGGTAAAAACTGTCAGGTTCTTATAACACACTAAGGGATCTGTTGTCTCATCATATTTCATTGTATTCTGCTAGAAGTCTTTATGGTACCCTAGAAAAAAGAACTAGGGAATTGGGAGTAGGAAAGAACTGTATTTCTGTCCCAAAAATGCTACCATTAACCTATTTTCTTGTTTTGATTTTCAGGAATACCTCAAGTTCACACTAGTAAGTTCCTAATATATTTTTAATACATTAGTTTCTTGTAGGGCTGGGGTGAGCAAATTTTTTCTATAAATATTTTTAATGTTTTGTGTTTGTTTTTGTTTGTTGGGTTTTTGTGTTTTTTGGTTTGTTTGGTGTTTTTGGTTTTGTTTTGTTCTGAGACAGGGTCTTGCTCTGTCACCTAGCCTGGAGTGCAGTGGTATGATCATAGCTCACTACAACCTCCACTCCTGGGCTCAAGCAATTCTCCTGCCTCAGCCTCCTGAGTAGCTGGGACTACAGATGTGTGCCAACATGCTTGGCTAACTTTTTTTTATTTTTTGTGGAAACTGAGTCTTGCTATGTTGCCTAGGCTGGTCTCAAAGTCCTGGCCTCAAACGATCCCCTTGCCTTAGCCTCCTAAAGTGCTGGGATTACAGGTATAAGCCACCATGCCCAGCCAAATATTTTAAATTTTATAAACCTTAAAGTCTCTGTCACAACTACTCAACTCTGCTGTTGTAGCACAAAAACAGTCATAGACAATATATAAAAGAATGAGCATGGATATGTCCCAATAAAATACTATTTTAGACATTGAAATTTGAATTTCATACAATTTTCAGGTGCCACAAAATATTATTATTATTATTATTATTATTATTATTATTTCAACTATTTAAATATGTAAAATCCATTCTTACCCCACAGGACATGCAAAAATAGCCAACATACTAGATTTATTCCATGGGCTGTATTTTGCCAACCCCCATTCTATGGTTTAAATACCCTAACTCCACATATGTATCTCTGGTAAACAATCCTGGTATTATGTGTCTTACAATTTCATGCTTTCTTATTATTCTGTGCTTTTTTTTTTTTTAAGACAGAGTTTCACTCACCCAGGCTAGAGTGCACTGGTGTGATCATGGCCCACCGCAGCCTTGACTTCCTAAGCAATCCTCCCACCTCAGCTTTCCAAGCAGCTGGGACTACAGGTGCTTGCCACCATACCCAGCTAATTTTTTCTATTTTTTTCCAGAGATGGGGGTCTCATTATGTTGCCCAGGCTGGTCTTGAACTCCTAGGCTCAAGCCATCCGCCTGCCTCATAGCCTTCCAAAGTGCTGGGATTACAGGCATGAGCCACTGCACCAGCCTATTTTCTATGTTAGGTTTATCAAGTAACATCAACACAAGAGGTAGACCTATATTTCAGTACTTGGTAACAACTGTATCTTAAATATTTCGTACCAGGCCAGGCATGGTGGCTTACACCTGTAATCCCAGCACTTTGGGAAGCCAAGGCAGGTGGATTGCTTAAGCTCAGGGTTCCACACCAGCCTGGGCAACATGATGAAACTCCGTCTCTACAAAAACATACAAAAATTAGCTGAGTGTGGTAGCACACACCTGTAGTCCCAGCTACTCAGGAGGCTGAAACTGGAGGATCGCTTGAACCCCGGAAGTGGAAGCTGCAGTGAGCCATGTTCATGCCACCACACTGCAGCCTGGGAGACTGAGACCATCTCAAAAAAATATATTAAAAAAAAATTCGTATCAAACAATGTCAAAAAATAATGTTAGCACACATCTTCTAAGCAAGACCATTATATGTCCTATATTTTATAAATTGTAATCTTGACATTCTAGACAAAATTGCTAATGATCAATGATAAGTAAAGTTGATTTAAAGTAGCTTATCACAAGGTCTTTTTAAACTACACCAGGCAAAGAGAAGGGGGAAGGGAAATGAAGTTTCTCCACATTTAAATAAATGAAATTTAGTTGTTAATGACACAGATCCCACTCAATGCAGAGGCTTGAGGACTGGGAAGAAGGGAAAGCCCAGTACCTACTGATGTGTTTGCCTTTGTCTCTTTCAGTGGACAGTTCTGGAAAAATCAGTAAGTTTGGATCATTTTCTTGCCTTATCTATTTCTGTGCCTAGGACCTTTAAGTTCTTTTTCCCAAATGTTCTTGTATTACAAGTTCCTCTACCTTACAGCAGTCAATATTTCTTCAATAAGAGATTTCCTCATATTTCAATTTTAATTCTTCTTATTTTCCTTTTGTAACAAAGTATAATGGTCTTGTGTTTGATTCTAGTTATTTACTACCAAAGATTATTGGTAGCATATATTCCCAGCTAATCTATCAGAACAGAGCCTATTTCCTCTGTGCTATAATCTGGCAACTAATAATTTTTACTAAAAAAGAAAATCCTCTAAGATTGACAAAAAGAATATGTGTCAGGACAAGATGTGATTTTGGTAATTGACCAACAATACACATTTTTCAAACTGACCAGAACAGTGAGCAAAAAACTGTTTTGCAGAAGACATATGAAAGACTTACCAAAGAACGAAGAAAGGCAGGAAATGCAATAGTTTGTATTTCAGTAGAATTGATATTACCTACCCAAGATTTCGAATCCCTATATTAATTAAATGGCATCCTAAAGATAACCCTCTGTGTGGAGTGGGATATGGAGCATTGGCCAGCAACACTCCTGAGGATGAAACAGAGTTTTATGCTCCCTCCAAGTCCTGTTTCTAAATTCACCTAGGAAGGATACTATTGGAAGGTGAGTTTCTCTTGAGTTAGAAAATCCTCACTGATCTTTCTTTTGTGTTTTGTTTTTAGCACTGACTCCTGTGGGTAAGTTCCATATCTATTCTCAACTCTGGTATTTTACATTGCTTTTAATTCTTTTGTGACCTGTCTGTTTCCACTCCCAAAATAGAGGCCTGTGCTTCTAAGGCCAATTTGAATGTTCCTATCTTCCAGAAACTTCCAAGGCTCCCCCCCGCCTCCACTTTTCTTTTTGAGACAGGATCTCACTATGTTGCCCAGGTTGGTCTTGAATTCCTGGGCTCAAGTGATCCTCCTGCCTCAGCCTCCCAAAGTTCTGGGAGTGCAGGTGTGAGCAACTGTGCCGGGCCCCAAGTTTTTAAATAACTACAATTTAAGAGATTGCTGTAGAGAAGATGAAGCTCATATGAAAGGGTGCCACAATCTCTGGCCATCTTCTAGGCTCTGAAAAAGAATCTCCTCCCTGATTCTCAGGAAAACATAATGAAAGGAAGATTGGTTTCTGAATTCCATTAGTTATTTGCTAGGAATTTAGAACTCTTTTTTAGTTATAGGTGAAGTCCCTCTGAATCATATTAATGGGGGAAAAAACTAGTTAAAAACAAAATACCATCTCCTTTCTGTTGCCTTCTAAATAACTACCTTTGAAAGACAGTAGGTATTGAGCATTGACTATGTATTGTGCACTGTGCTAGGCGCTTACAAAAGTAGCATCTCTTATTCTTACCATATCCCTGCCTGGTAGCTATTATTATTCCCCATTTTACAGATTAGGAAACTAACTCAGGTATTTACCCAAGGTTAAAGAGTTGGTAAACATTGGTGTCAGGATTTAAACCCAAGATGTCCTATCTCCAAAATACACACTTTTCCCACTCTTCCCATACTAACACATTGCCTCCTATACTGAATCACAAAGGCATTTTTTGTGATTAGTCATGAAACTTTATGGAATGTTTGTAAATACAGATATACATCTACAGAAAAGCTGGATAACTAAATGTACACAAAAGGGTCCTTTTAAAAATAGAAGACCGCATTTAAATCAATGTTTGACTTTTTTAACTGTTTTCTGGATTCAGTTTTATCTCTATTAGGATTACTTAATATATGGCTCAGCTCTTCAAGCAAGGAAACCATACAAAACAAAGTAGAGTAATAACTTTTGTTTAATTCTGTAAATATATGATCAAAAGAAGCAAATAAGACTTAAACCTAGTGAGACATGTTTCAAGCATTTCAAACATTCCAAACACTGACACAAACACAAAATATGTCCTTATATTTAATCATGTTTAAGCCTCATTCTTCTTTCTCAGTTCACACTAGAAAGAGAGTGGGTTTGGAGGGAAAGGAAGGCAGGGAGATGAAGCTGAAAGGGGCAATTAATTTCTTTTTTTTTTTTTTTTTTGACAAAGTTTCGTTCTTGTCACCCAGGCTGGAGTGCAATGGTGCGATCTTGCCTCACTGCAACCTCTGCCTCACAGGTTCAAGTGATTCTCCTGCCTCAGCCTCCCAAGTAGCTGGGATTACAGGCGTGTGCCACCATGCCCAGCTAATTTTGTATTTTTACTAGAGACAGGGTTTCACTATGTTGGTCAGGCTGGTCTCGAACTCCTGACCTCAGGTGATCCGCCCGCCTCAGCATCCCAAAGTGCTGGGATTACAGGCGTGAGCCACTGCACCCAGCCGGGGAAATTAATTTCTTTTGATTCATGGTACAAGAAACGGTATGCATTCAGAATAATCATAATGCGCCAACATCCCTCAAATGCTCTCCTCACATAGAAAAAGTGATAGGACTGTGATCTTGTGAGTTTCTCTTACAAAAAAAAAAAAAAGGGTGGGCTCTGATGATTGATGTTGTATGTCAGCTTGACTCAGAAGAACCCTGACTAATACAAGGGCTCTGAGAAGGGATCACAGGCCAAGTCTCTTCCCAGAGGTAATAAATTTTTAATGAATACTAATTTTTTAAGTTGCCAGAGAAAAAGCTGTTTAATCTTTCAAAAAATTTTTTGTAAAAGATATATTCTTATTGATATAATCTTTCAAACACATTTTTCCCAATTGATTTTTTTCCATTTCTTTTAAAAAATAGAGATGGGGGTCTCACTATGTTGCCCAGGCTGGCCTCAAACTCCTGGCCTCAGGTGATCCTCCCATCTCAGCCTCCCAAAGTGCTAGGATTACAGGTGTGAGCCACTGCATCTGGCCCCAGTTGGTATTTTTAGAAAAAGGAGGTTAAGGTTTAATTCAATGTTCAAAGAAAGGTTTAAGACATCATCATCCCAGCAAACTGAGTCTCTTATTTCTCACCTCCTCATTCAACTAATAAGTATATGATCTTTTAAAATGTAATTCACAGCCTGAGAACTATAATGATTCATCCCTCTGATACTAAATAGATCTTTTACAGTCTAGATCCAATTGTGCTCTCCCTGACAACCGCTGGATTAAGAACCTAAGATTAGTTTCCTAATAAAGCCCACATTTTATTTTCTACGTTAAGTATCATTTAGATAGAATTGTTAATGTGATAGCTATTTCATGATATCTTTTAGCTTTAACAAAAATTAATCCAATTAAAAAATTTTAATAATTACTTTTTAATCAGCTTGAATATATTATGATGATCCCCAAAGTCTTGATTAAATCTTTTGATTGTATTAAAATTTTGTAGTATGGGCTACTGCCTGCAATAAATGTACTTGCAGCCAGGGCTTCCAAGTCTTTATATTATGAAGATTTACACTGTACGTGTTGGATGATTATGAGGTCCAAGAGAAGGAAAAGATGTATGAACTATCTTGAAATCTGGGAGAAGGAAGAAAAGAACTTAGAATGTGGTGGAATAATGATTTGTGGCTTACTTCTGCAATGCAAAGTTGAAATAAAAGTGAACCTCACTTTATGGGATAGCTGGATTCCTCAAAAATAAATCTTGTAAATCTAATCTATGTTAATTAAATTCAAGATTTAAAAGATGACAGCAAATATATTAAAATAAGGGTATGAAGATTCTATTAGAAGTAACTAGAGATATTTTTCAGTGTAGTGGGAGAAAGAATAAAAAGTTTTTTAATTCTGTGAAATTAGGAAAGGCGTAGCTACAATAAACACTGGGTGCTTCAGGAAATCCTATAATACTTAATTTTGGTTTACAAAGCCTGTATAATTTAGAAGGTAAATTCAGGTTAAAATGAGTCATGAGGTATTACACACAGTAGCAAATAATTACCCCCAAGGGATAGTAAAACTAAAAATATTCATAGCCTAAGGAAAATCAGCTTATGTGAGGAGTACATTCCATGAAATTCTTAAGGTTAGAAGCTTCAGTGGAGCACGATCTTACCATTCTACACCACCATACCCCTAAACAAAACAAAATAAAACAGTGTCCACTAGTAGCACTGTCGAAGATCAAAATATTCTGAACTATTTTTCTCAATTTAGCAATGCTTGAAATATATTACCACTGATTTTCATTAGGAAACTGAAAATTGTCTGGAATAAAATGTCAGTAAGCATATTTTAATGACGAACTCTAGGTGGGGACATATACAAAAAGGTTCAGAAAACATTACTGCAATTTTCCTAATGTTATTTTTATTTGGATGTCAACAGCTGAAAATAATAAAAGAAAACACTGAACTACAACAACTCTTTTGATTTATAATTAGTTTCTTATCTAATACAGGTGTGCCTCATTTTTATAATTGATAAAATTCTGAAGTTACGTGTATGCCAATTTTTCAAACATCAAACCCTAAATGTAAAAAACGAAAAGTCCAATAATTCATTTTTAAGCAAGAAATTTTCCTGTAATTGGCTGGGTGTGGTGGCTCATGCCTGTAATCCCAGCACTTTGGGAGGCCGAGGCAGGCGGATCACCTGAGGTCAGGAGTTCAAGACCAGCCTGACCAACATGGAGAAACCCCATCTCTACTAAAAATACAAAATTAGCCGGGTGCGGTGGCGCATGCCTGTAATCCCAGCTACTTGGGAGGCTGAGGCAGGAGAATCCCTTGAACTCGGGAGGTGAAGTTTGCAGCGAGCCGAGATCGTGCCATTGCACTCCAGCCTGGGCAACAAGAGCGAAACTCTGTCTCAAAAAAAAAAAAAAAATTTTCCTGTAATACAATTAACCACTCCTGTAAATTATTTGTTGGAAACTAAGAATGCCTTGTCTTGATTGAATTAGAGAGTTTTTTCCTGTACTATCTCATTGGGAAGTAGTAACGGCCAATATTTATTGACTACTTATTATGTCCCATGCACTGTACCAAGTGCTTTTATTTAGATAACATTATTTAATCTCATAACACCTCTTTGAGGTAGCTACTACTATTGCCCCCATTTTACAGACAGAAAGTAAAGTTTGCCAAAGGTTACCCAGCTAGGCAGGTGTGGAGGCAGGATTTGAACCAGTCTGTCTCCAAAGGCTATGTTACTTTAACATTTGTCTACAATATTTAGTAACTCTACAAACTGAGCAGATCAAACTAAATATAAAAACAATGAATCTTTGAGGATTAACTGATTTACCTTAATAAACCCATTAAACCCAACTAGCAGGAATAGTAAACCTAAGTCTTCTTTTTTTTTTTTGAGATGGAGTATCGCTCTGTCACCTAGACTGGAGTGCAGTGGTGCAATCCCAGCTCACTACAACCCCTGCCTCCCGGGTTCAAGCGATTCTCCTGCCTCAGCCTCATGAGTAGCTGGGGTTACAGGTGTGTGCCACCATGCCTGGCTAATTTTTGTATTTTTAGTAGAGATCAGGTTTCATCATGTTGGCCAGGCTGGTCTCCAACTCCCAACCTCAAGTGATCCGCCCACTTCGGCCTCCCAAGGTGCTGGGATTACAAGTGTGAGCCACTGCCGCCAGCCCAAGTCTTCTGATTCAGCTTTTATATTCAGTATTCTTTCTACTATAGTAAATATTAAATACTAGATTTTCTCAAAGCAAGTCATCTCTGCTCCATGGCAAGAACCCACACAACTCCTTGGTGGCTCAGATATTTCTTTTACTTAATTCAGGAAACCATATTACTTAAAAAAAAAAAAAAAAAAAGGAAATAAAAAATACCTAGCAGAAGCCAATAAATTCAGGTTTGTTAAATCACACAGGAATTGAGACGTAACAGCTGATTTACCTGAACACGATCAAGGGACCTGAAATTTTTGCAGAGTTTGCAGATATTGCAAGAAGTAGTCTACAGTAATGATCAAAACTGAACACTGGAGTCTGACTACTCAGGTGCAAATCCCAGCTCCACCACCTACTGATTACATAACCTTATTCATATTCATTTGAGCATTCTGTGCCTCAGTTTCTTCATCTGTAAAATGAGGTTAATAATACCCTACCTGGTTGTTGTATCAAATGATTTAATACATAAAGTGCTTAGAGCAGTGAGTACTTGGTATGTGGTAAGCACTTGATAATTATCAGCTAGTACTGTTATTACTTTTGCATAATAAGATATGCTTTTATTCAGTATGGAAAGCATTTTTGAGTTTCCTTTTTCTGTCTTGAGAAATATAATTATTGCTTCCTCCCACAATTTTTCCTTAAAATAAATTCTATTTCTTTTCAGAATACATCCTCTGTTAGCCACTAAGCATTATTCATTAGCCATAATCCACTGAACAAATGTCAGTTCATTTACAGTACATTTTACCTTTTCTCCCATTAATCCTCCAAATTATTGAAAATAGTCCAGAATTTTATCGATACTTTTATAATTTTATGTATAGAGAACCATCATTTTAGACAACTTGAGATTCAGAAAAATTTCAGTTTGTCAGTTTTAAGACAAAAAAAGGAACCAGTATCAAGGGGAAAAAAATAGAAATAAAGAGAAAATACTTGATATCTAAATTATGCCCTTTTGTTGTATGCTCAGTTATACTAACAGGTTACATGGATGAAGAACTTGCAAAAAAATCTTGTTCCAAAATCCAGATTCTAAAATGTGGAGGCACTGCAAGGTCTCAGAATAGCCGAGAAGAAAACAAGGAAGCACTAAAGAATGACATCATATTTATGAATTCTGTTGAATCCTTGAAATCAGCACACATAAAGGAGCCAGAAAGAGAAGGAAAAGGCACTGATTTAGAGAAAGACAAAACAGGAATGGAGGTCAAGGTAGACAGTGACGCTGGAATACCAAAAAGCCAGGAAACCCAATTAAAAATCAGTGAGATGAGTGTACCACAAGGACAGGGAGCCCAAATAAAGAAAAGTGTGTCGGGTGTACCAAGAGGACAGGAGTCCCAAGTAAAGAAGAGTGAGTCAGGTGTCCCAAAAAGACAAGAAGCCCAGGTAATGAAGAGTGGGTTGATTGTACTGAAAGGACAGGAAGCCCAGGTAGAGAAGAGTGAGATGGGTGTGCCAAGAAGACAGGAATTCCAAGTAAAGAAGAGTGAATCGGGTGTCCCAAAGGGACAGGAAGCCCAGGTAAAAAAGAGTGAGTCAGTTGTACTGGAAGGACAGGAAGCCCAGGTAGAGAAGAGTGAGTTGAAGGTACCAAAAGGACAAGAAGGCCAAGTAGAGAAGAGTGAGGCAGATGTGCCAAAGGAACAGGAGGTCCAAGAAAAGAAGAGTGAGGCTGGTGTACTGAAAGGACCAGAATCCCAAGTAAAGAACACTGAAGTGAGTGTACCAGAAACACTGGAATCCCAAGTAAAGAAGAGTGAGTCAGGTGTACTAAAAGGACAGGAAGCCCAAGAAAAGAAGGAGAGTTTTGAGGATAAAGGAAATAATGATAAAGAAAAGGAGAGAGATGCAGAGAAAGATCCAAATAAAAAAGAAAAAGGTGATAAAAACAAAAAAGGTGACAAAGGAAAGGACAAAGTTAAAGGAAAGAGAGAATCAGAAAAATCAAAAGACTCGAAAAGGGCAAAGGCAAGTAAAGGAAGGAAGTACAACAAAAAAGTGGAAGAGTAAGGGTAAATTTTTCAAAGGCCCATAAGACAAGTGATTATTATGATTCCCATCCTCCAGATACAAACCATATCCCAGCCATTGCCTAAGCAGATTATAATTATGAAATCCCTTTCATCTTCATATCACAGTTTCTGCTCTTCAGAAGTTTCACCATTTTTAATCTCCTAGCCACAAACTTCAGTTTCCAAATATTTGTTTTATAAGTTAAGACATATATGATTCCGTCAAGAAAGACTGGATACTTTCTGAAATAAAACATTTTAACTAAAGAAATATACAGTAATTTCCTTTGACAAGTATGTCTATGATAGCCTTTCCAACGAATCAACCAGTAACTCCTCATGGCAGGCCTAATGTTTGCAAGGCACTGGTCTAGCAATAAGGGGTGTACAGAAAAACACAAGTCAGAGCTCCTGCAATCAAGTAGCTTATAACATATATAGTGATATATGTATACATGGCAATTTTTTAAGTAAAATCTAAGTTACAAAAAATAGTTTAGATGGACAATATAATCCATTGCGGGATGAGAAAGTAGAGGTGGTAACTTCATGGGGAAGGGAGTAGTGGTATACAATGTCACAGCAGATGGATAAGATGTTGATCTGCTGAGTGAATTACAAAGAGTAAAAGAAAGGCAAAGGGTTAAAGGCTGTTGTGTCATGCTCCAGGTGCAGTAGGCAATTTTGCTGTTACAGCAGACTCATGGGAGGCACCCTGGGATATAATTTTGAAAAGGAGAATATAAAGGGATTTGAAAAACAAGCCAGGAATTTATATTTTACTCTTCAGGCAGCTGGAAGTATTCTACAATGTTTGAGACACAGAGTGAAATGAATAAGGTTGTATCATTTTAAAAATAAGGTTGTATCATGTGATTGTGAAAAATAAGATTAAAAAAAGAAACATCATAGGTAGTAAATATAATTAAGAAGTACTTGGAGTAAGTAATGGAAAGAGAATAAATAGAAAAAAATTCAAAGAAGAATCATTACTTCATGATGACTGACTGCATAGGAGTAAGGAAAAGTGAAAAAAACAATGGTTTCGAAACTTTTGAAACTAGGTAACAAACAAACTAGGAACTAATTTGGGGGACAGGGAGGGAACAACAAATTGTTGTTTTAAGGGGATAAGCAATAACATTTGTCATTTAAGAGATATCTGGAATTAGCTGAGTACAGGTAACAATAGAAGCAATGAGTGAGTTCTTCAAAGGAGAAAGTACAGGACTAACAAAAGCAGAAGTCCAAGGACTGAGTTTGTTATACGTAACATATTGAGGAAATTTAACTAAGGGATAGGAAGATAGAAGAAAAACCTGTATAGTGGAATGTTCCTATAATTAAGGAAGATTAGAGTTTTGAGAAAAAAATGACTGAGACTTCAAGGAAAATAAGGACTGAAAGAACACTGTAGTTGCTATTTGGAGATGACTAATGAACTTTTTTTTTTCTTTTTTTTTCTTTTTTTTATTATTATTATTATACTTTAAGTTTTAGGGTACATGTGCACAGTGTGCAGGTTTGTTACATATGTATACATGTGCCATGTTGGTGTGCTGCACCCATTAACTCGTCATTTAGCATTAGGTATATCTCCTAATGCTATCCCTCCCCCCTCCCCCCACCCCACAACAGTCCCCGGAGTGTGATGTTCTTCTTCCTGTGTCCATGTGTTCTCATTGTTCAATTCCCATCTATGAGTGAGAACATGCGGTGTTTGGTTTTTTGTCCTTGCGATAGTTTACTGAGAATGATGATTTCCAGTTTCATAAGAGCACTTTCCAAAGAAAGGTAGCTAGGAGAAGGAAGGTAAGCAGGAAGAATATAGAGATACAAGTAAGTAGTTGTGGGATGTGCCTTTCAAACATCCAAAATAGTTAATTTAGTCTATTTTAAAATAATCATTTTTAGAAATTTTATTTTTATACTGTTCAATACTGCGCTGGTTAGCCCACACCCTGAATATTACATTTAGTCCAATCATAGGATGTGGATAAACTAAATGCCTTCAGGAGAGAAAGACTTAAGTGTGCAGGAAGTTGCAGAATTCCCCTGGGAAGACAAATATGAGGAAACAATGAGAATTACTTTCAAATAGTGAAAGTTCATAAGGGATTAGAATAATTTGTATAGCCCCAAAGAAATGAGATCAGTGAATGGAATATACAAAGTAACAAATTTTATCTTAGTAATAAGGAGAAGTGGAGGCCCAAAGAGTTTAAGCAAGAGTTTAAGGCTCATTCAGTGAGAATGCCATAGAGGAGACTCTCAAGAAACAGCTGAGTAATTGGAATAAGTTATCTTTATGGTCCCTTCCAAATAGACTTCCTGAGAGTCTATAATTCTAGTTATCAAATTCTTTGGACTAACTAGATGTCTTCCAAGGAACCTTTTCATACTGATATGCTATTCTTTGGAGACGTTTGATGAAAAAAGGAGAGAAACCAGACATTAGTCTCTGCCCAAAGTGTAAAATGTTTCATAAATGTTTCAGGCTACCCAACCACTGTAGGGACCAGCCCCACAGGGTCGGTGGGTCTCTCCCCATGTGCAGAGACGAGAGAGTGTAGAAATAAAGACACAAGACAAAGAGATAAAAGACAGCTGGGCCCGGGGGACCACTATCACCAATGCGCGGAGACCGGTAGTGGCCTTGAATGTCTGGCTGCGCTGTTATTTATTGGATACAAAGCAAAAGGGGCAGGGTAAAGAGTGTGAGTCATCTCCAATGATAGGTAAGGTCACGTGGGTCACGTGTCCACTGGACAGGGGGCCCTTCCCTGTCTGGCAGCCGAGGCACAGAGGGAGAGGAGACAGAGAGAAAAGCAGCTTATGCCATTATTTCTGCATATCAGAGACTTCTAGTACTTTCACTAATTTACTACTGCTGTCTAGAAGGCTAAGCCAGGTGTACAGGATGGAACATGAAGGCGGACTAGGAGCATGACCACTGAAGCACAGCATCACAGGGAGACGGTTAGGCCTCCGGATAACTGCGGGCAAACCTGACTGATGTCAGGCCCTCCACAAGAGGTGGAGGAGTAGAGTCTTCTCTAAACTCCCCCAGGGAAAGGGAGACTCCCTTTCCCGGTCCACTAAGTAGCCGGTGTTTTTCCTTGACACTGAGGCTACCGCTAGACCTTGGTCCACCTGGCAACAGGCGTCTTCCCAGACACTGGCGTCACCACTAGACCAAGGAGCCCTTCTGGTGGCCCTGTCTGGGCATAACAGAAGGCTCGCACTCTTGTCTTCTGGTCACACCTCACTATGTCCCCTCAGCTCCTATCTCTGTATGGCCTGGTTTTTCCTAGGTTATGATTATAGAGCGAGGATTATTATAGTATTGGAATAAAGAGTAATTGCTGCAAACTAATGATTAATGATATATATAATCATATCTAAGATCTATATCTGGTATAACTATTCTTGTTTTATATTTTATTATACTGGAACAGCTCGTGTCCTTGGTCTCTTGCCTCGGCGCCTGGGTGGCTTGCCGCCCACAAACCACAACCTTAAAAGAGTATCTCCATAATTTCTAGCACAATCTAATCCACTGTATGGCTATCTAATGTGTTCTCACAGCCCTGCCACAGGTATGGAAGCCTATGTTAATTTTAGAAGTCACAGAACCCTCAGGTCTTTGATGAGCTGCGTAGGTTTAGCAAAACTGAGTTGCCAGAGAGAGAGAGAGAGTGAGAGGGAAGAGGATAGAAGACAGATATTAAACATGGATTTTAATATTGTAAGTTGCTTTTGTCATCTGTGGAAAATACACATTTAGAGATTTTACCAGCCTTCGTTGGCATATCTTTTACACACATTATGCTGTTATCGGGGAAAATTTTTGACCAGAAAGATTTTCACATAGTTAAAAGTATTAGATTTTCATCATTCTCATGTCATTTTTTCTATAGCCCCTCTGGTCCATCTGACAGCTAACTAGTAGGTTGTTTGCTTGTTTGTTTTTCCTCACTCTTCACCCAGGCTGGAGTGCAGTGGCATGATCTTGGCTCATTGCAACCTCCTCCTCCTGGGTTCAAGTGATTCTCATGCCTCAGCCTCCTGAGTAGCTGGGATTACAGGAGTGCACCACCAAGCCCAGCTAATTTGTGTATTTTTTAGTAGAGACGGGGTTTCACCATGTTGTCCAGGCTGGTCTCAAACTCCTGACCTCAGGTGATCCACCGCCTCAGCCCCCCAAAGTGCTGAGATTACAGGCGTGAGCCACTGTGCCCAGCCACTACTAGGTTTTAGAAGGGTATGACTAATGCAACTTCTCTCAGATTTCTGGTAAGAAGCAGGGACCCTGTCAAGGCAATTACTAAAAAACAGTAGATAGGCTTCAGCAACCCAGCTCAGCTGACTCCATATCTGTGTGTATGTCCCACTGAAGCAAGAATTCAGAAGAGATAGATCTATAGAAACCTCCCGGTATCTTCTCCATAACTTCTAACTTGGGGTCAAAACATTTGCACTCCCATTAGGTCTTTGAAGGCAAGTAAATCATACAATAGAATACTCCAACTATAAAAATTTTGTGGACCATTTTCTAAATCCAATTACTGGGTATATACCCAAAGGAGTATAAATCATGCTGCTATAAAGACACATGCACACGTATGTTTATTGTGGCACTATTCACAATAGCAAAGACTTGGAACCAACCCAAATGTCCAACAACAATAGACTGGATTAAGAAAATGTGGCACATATACACCATGGAATACTATGCAGCCATAAAAAATGATGAGTTCGTGTCCTTTGTAGGGACATGGATGAAACTGGAAAACATCATTCTCAGTAAACTATCGCAAGGACAAAAAACCAAACACCGCATGTTCTCACTCATAGGTGGGAATTGAACAATGAGAACTCATGGACACAGGAAGGGGAACGTCACATTCCGGGTACTGTTGTGGGGTGGGGGGTGGGGGGGGCGGGGACAGCATTAGGAGATATACCTAATGCTAAATGACGAGCTAATGGGTGCAGGAAATCAACATGACACATGGATACATATGTAACAAACCTGCACATTGTGCACATATACCCTAAAACCTAAAGTATAATAAAAAAACAAAACAAAACAAAAAAAAACAAAACAAAAAAACAAACAAACAAACAAACAAACAAAATAAATTTAAAAAAAATAAAGGCCACTGAAACACTGACAAATTTAAAGCAATTGTTAACCCTCTTGTAAAGATACAGATGTGGAAATCTTAAAGGACCCCAAAAAAAGGAAGGGAAAAAGGACAAGCTATCAAAATGACACCATGTTTAACAAAATGATGAAAATTTTAAGAAAACACATAAATATGTACTTCTAAGATAGTGGCAATATAAAAGTAGGAATGTGAAATTTACCTTAAGAAATCAATAGTAAATTTTGTTTTGCAAATAAACTAATACAAATGTCAAATGTCCTGTTCACAGAATGGAATGGAAGTCAACTCAATTAGTCATTTTTCATTTAGGAGCAGAACATAGGAAAGAAAAGCAGAAAAGTGAGTTTAGAGATAATGAAGCTGAGTGAGAAACACAAAATATTAGGAAACAAACAATTTATGTAAAATCAGTTAATGCAGCTATCCCAATTAAAGACTCCCTGAGTTAGTAGTGCATTAAAAATGCAATTTCCTGGCTGGGTGTGGTGGCTCACACTTTGGGAGGCCGAGGCGGGTAGATCATGAGGTCAGGGGTTCAAGACCAGCCTGGCCAACATGGGGAAACCCCGTCTCTACTAAAAATACAAAAATTAGCCAGGCGTGGTGGTACACACCTGTAGTCCCAGCTATTCAGGAGGCTGAGGCAGGAGAATTGCTTGAACCCAGGAGGCAGAGGTTACGGTGAGCCGACATCATGCCACTGCACTCCAGCCTGGGCGACAGAGTGAGACTCTGTCGCAAAAAATAAAAAGAAAAAAATGCAATTTCCCATTTTCCCCTAAATATCTCTCACCCTAGGTTATAACTGACATATCAAGGAAGTGAATACAGGGAACTGGGAAAGGGGACAAGATATAGAAGGAAAAAACAGGATCCAAAGGAATAAAAGAATAAGCTGAAAAATTGATCAAAATATTCAGTTTTATATTTGATGAGATTCCTTTACTCTCCCCCTTAAAAACAATCAGGAATAGAAAAAAAACAACTAGTGTTCCTACACTCTACTTGAGAAGTTCCAATTGTGGTTTCGAAGAAATACAAGCCTGTAATCCTAGCGTTTCAGGAATAAAGACACTCTTATCTATCATCATCCAGAAGCCTGAGCACTTGCCAAGACTGGGAAGTCAAACCTGAGATGCCACACTACAGATTATACACATTGTAAGCTAGGTCTCAATAAATTTTCTATTCAAATCTTTATTAAGTTTCTCTCTTCAAAAATTAAAAACTCACAGTGTTAATTTTCTATGAATCTCTCCACATCTTAATCTATGTTTATATAAAAATATATGCAAATATGAGTATATGTAGGAATTTTTTTCTAAAAATGGGGTCAAACTATAAACATAATTTTGCAACTTGTCTTCTTCGTCTAACAATACATCATGGACAACACATCAATCTAACGTTTTAATAGCATAGCATCCAGTAGTGTGAATGAATTACTGCTTATTCAACCATTTCCTTAAAGATAGACATTTAGCTTGTTTCCAACCTTTTGCCTTTGGCTAAATGATTCTGCCATTGCCAAATAATACTGCAATAAACATCTCTATATGTGATCAGGATTTTATTTCTCTAGGACAGATTTCCAGAAGTAGAACTGCCAGATCAAAAGAAATGTGTATTTTAATGTTAATAGATATTACCTAATTCCTTTTCCCCAAATTTGTAATAATTCACATTCCTATAGGAATATATGAGAGTCCTATCTTCCCCATACTTGCACTGGTGCTGGAAGCGGTAGCTATTTTTAATCTTTGTCTATTGAGAAAAGTGATATCTAACTGTTCCTTTAATTGTATTTTCCTGACTACTAGCGAGACTGAACATTTTTTCATAAGTTTAATGGTATTTTGAATTTTCTCTCCTGTGATTTAATTGCTTTTCAAACTGGTGGTTTGCCCTTTGTCTTACCCAGTTTTATGTGTTTTTGCATATTAAGTTTTTATCTGCCATTTGTGTTGAAAATATGTTTTCCCAATCTACTCATTCTTTCTCTACATCCAATTCATCAACCTGTACCCTAAAATTATATCTTGAATCTGACTACTACACATCTCCTTCATCAAGAAGTCCAAGCCATCGCCATATCTCACCTGCATTGCTGTGCCTGCTTCCAAACTGAGCTTCTCCATCCCACTCCCCAGTCCCAACAGAATCGTGCTTTCAAAATGTAAATCAGATGAGGTCACTTCTCTACTCAAAACTCTCCAAAGACCAACCCCTATCAGTGTAAAAATTCCAAAGTTGTTTTTTGTTTGATTGTTTGTTTGAGACAGGGTCTCGAGATGTTGCCCAGGCTGGAGTGCACTGGCGTGATCACAGTTCCCTGCAACCTCAACCTCCCAGGCTCAAGCAATCCTTCCATTTGGCCTCCTGAGTAGTTGGGACTACAAATGCATGCCACCATGCCTGACTAATTTTTTATTTTTTAGGTTTGGTAGAGATGAGGTCTTATGTTGCCCAGGCTGGTCTCAAACTCCTGGGCTCAAGCAACCCTCCCACCTCAGCCTCCCAAAGGGCTGGGATTAGGCTGAGCCACCATGCCCAGCTTCACGAAAGTTCTTATCATGGCCTTCAAGGCCTTACAGTATCTAGCTTCTGGCTTCTCCTCTAGCCTCATCACCCACTCTCCATCTCCCTTCCACTGCTGCAGCCACACTGGCCTCCTCAGTTCTCCTCATGCCTGCCAAGCAGTTCTTGCTTCAGAATCAGTCTGAACACTCCCCCTCAAACATATGCATTACTCAATTATTTTAAGAAATATGCTTAAATTTGACTACCCTAACTAAAACAGTACCCCCCATTCTCTATCTCTTTGCCCTGATGTATCTTTATTCCTAGCATTTATCACCTGACATCATATATTTATTTTTGTTTATTGACTTTCTACCCCACAAGAATGTAAACTCTAAGGGACTTTGTTCACTGCTGAATCTCCAGTGCTTAGAAAAGTGCCTCACACATAGTAGATGCTCACCAAAGATTTGTTAACTGAAATGAAGTAAATTAAACGAAGGTACATTTTACTATATAAAAATATATTTCATTTAGTCAAATGTGTCTGCCTTATGCTCGGTAACTTCTGGGCTTTCTAAAGGGTCTCTTTGGAATGCATATACACGATTAGTGAGAATGTAAGTTAGTTCAGCCACTGTGGAAAGTAGTTTGGATATTTCTCAAAGAACTAAAGGTAGAACTACCATTTGGCCCAGCAATATATACTTTGAGTATATATATATATATATATATGTATACTCAAAGAAAAATTATTCTACCAAAAAGACACGTGCATTCATGTGTTCATTGCAGTGCTATTCACAATAGCAAAGACATGGAATCAACTTAGGTGCCCATCAGTAGTGGACTGGATAAAGAAATGTGGTACATATATACCATGGAATACTACTCAGCCATTAAATAGAATGAAATGTCCTTTGCAGCCACAAGGATGCAGCTGGAGGCCATTATCCTATGCTAATTAACACAGAAACAAAACCAAATACGGCATGTTCTCACAAGTGGGAGCTAAACATTGGGTACACATGAACATAAAGATGGGAACAATAGATACTGGAGACAAGAAGAGAGGGGAAGAAGGGAGGAGGATGAGGGTTGAAAATCTACCTATTGGCTACTGTGCTCACTACCTGAGTGACAGGATCGTTCATATTCCAAACCTCAGCATTATACAATATACACAGGTAACAAACCTGCACATGTACTTGCTGAATCTAGAAGATGAAAAAATAAATAAATAAATAAATGGTCTCCTTGACTACTATGGTACACATATTTATATTCACTTAATTTTTTCTCTTTTACAATTTTTATTTTCTATTTCTCTTCTACAATTCAATATTTAATCCATTTTGTTTATGGTGTGAACGGAGGTTTCACTTTTTTTCCTTCTTGACAGATATCTAATTATGTCAGTAGCATTTGTAGAATCAACTATTCTTTTTCCCCTAAATCATGCATTCTCAACAGGGGCCACATTGCCCTCCAAGGGGCAAAAACGAGTTCTAGGTGGATCAAGAAATCCAGTGATTTATTGTGATTTTTTCTTTTCAGGTACATATCACAGGTGTTCAGTATCCTAAGACTTTGCTGAAGTTGCTTATCAACTTATGTATAAAGTACATAAGCAGATATATAGACAATAAAATACACAAGCAGATATACAGTATATTGGTAATATTACAATTTTGTAAAGTGAGGCAATTAGGATAAAAATGTCATATCATACTGCTTTGATTATACAGGGTATATAGAAAGTTTGAGTATTAAGCATGGCTTATTCTGCTCTTTTTTCATTGTTTTCTTGGCTCTTTTGGAATATGTTCTGCCATACGAACTTTAATTTTACCTGACTCCCCTCGAAAAAAAATAGCATTCTGGCTGAAAATGAGTTAACTATTTGGAGATATTTGACATTATTATTATTGTTGAAGTCACTTCACCCAGAAATGTCGTATGAGTCTTCATTGGTTTAGGTCTTCATATTGGTGCTTTCACAAGACTTTACAGTTGGTGCTTTCTCGAAAGTTTACAGAACTTCTTCATATTAGTTTTTGTTATATTTACTCCTAGGTACCTATAATGTTTTGTTGTCCTTGTAAGTGTGATTTTTACATTTATTTTTTTAATTAATTTTAACAAGTGTAGAGAAAAGTAATTAATCTTTGTATTTATCTTGATTAATGTGACATCAGACTCTCATATTATTACTAATAGTTTTCTGGCCATTTCTTGAATTTTTTAGCATACTGTGTAAAGAGATACAATTTTGCTTTATACAATTTACATTTACGCATTTTTAGTATGTGTTCTGTGTATATAGAATCCAGATTTTTCCAGGAGGATAATTTCTTTTATTAACTTTAATGATATTCTCTTTCTTTTTTATTATTATACTTTAAGTTCTGGGATACATGTGCAGAACGTGCAGGTTTGTTACATAGGTATTCATATGCCATGGTGGTTTGCTGCACCCATCAATTTGTCATCTAGGTTTTAAGCCCCACATGCATTAGGTATTTGTCCTAATGCTCTCCCTCCTCTTGGCCCCCACACCCCCACAGGCCCTGGTGTGTGATATCCCCCTCCCTGTGTTCATGTGTTGTCATTGTTCAACTCCCGCTTATGAGCAAGAACATGCAGTGTTTAGTTTTCTGTTCCTGTGTTAGTTTGCTGAGAATGATGGTTTACAGCTTCATCCATGTCCCTGCAAAGAATATGAACTCATTCTTTTTTATGACTGCATAGTATTCCATGGTATATATGTGCCATGTTTTCTTTATCCAGTCTATCATTGATGGGCATTTGGGTTGGTTCCAAGTCTTTGCTATTGTAAATAGTGATGCAATAAACATACGTGTGCATGTGTCTTTATAGTAGAATGATTTATAATCCTTTGGGGGTATACCCAGTAATGGGATTGCTGGGTCAAAAGTATTGCTGGTTCTAGATCCTTGAGGAATCACCACACTCTCTTCCACAATGGTTGAACTAATTTACACTCCCATCAACAGTGTAAAAGTGTTCCTATTTCTCCACAGCCTCTACAGCATCTGTTGTTTCCTGACTTTTTAATGATTGCCATTCTAACTGGCATAAGATGGAATCGCATTGCGGTTTTGATTTGCATTTCTCTAACAACCAGTGATAATGAGCTTTTTTCATATGTTTCTTGGACACATAAATGTCTTCTTTTGAGAAGTGTCTGTTGATATCCTTTGCCCACTTTTTGATGAGGTTGTTTTGTTTTCTTGTAAATTTATTTAAGTTCCTTGTAGGTTCTGGATATTAGACCTTTGTCAGATGAATAGATTGCAAAAATTTTCTCCCATTCTGTAGGTTACCTGTTCACTCTGATGATAGTTTCTTTTGCTGCGCAGAAGCTCTAGTTTAATTAGATCCCATTTGTCAATTTTGGCTTGTGTTGCCATTGCTTTTGGTGTTTTAGTCATGAAGTCTTTTTTGCCCATGCCTATGTCCTGAATGGTATTGCCTAGGTTTTTTCCTAGGGTTTTTATGGTTTTCGGTTTCCTGTTTAAGTCTTTAATCAGGTAATTTTGTATAAGGTATAAGGAAGGAGTCCAGTTTCAGTTTTCTGCACATGGCTAGCCAGTTTTCCCAACACCATTTATTAATTAGGGAATCCTTTCCTAATTAATCCTTTCCTAAAAACATTGCTTGTTTTTGTCAGGTTTGTCAAAGATCAGATGGTTGTAGACATGTGGTGTTATTTCTGAAGCCTCTGTTCTGTTCTATTGGTCTATATATCAGTTTTGGTACCAGTCCCATGCTCTTTTAGTTACTGTAGCCTTGTAGTATAGTTTGAAGTCAGGTAGCATGATGCCTCCAGCTTTGTTCTTTTTGCTTAGGACTGTTTTGGCTATACGGGCCCTTTTTTGTTTCCATATGAAATTTGAGGCCGGGCGCGGTGGCTCACGCTTGTAATCCCAGCACTTTGGGAGGCCGAGGCGGGCGGATCACGAGGTCAGGAGATCGAGACCACGGTGAAACCCCGTCTCTACTAAAAACACAAAAAATTAGCCAGGTGTGGTGGCAGGCGCCTGTAGTCCCAGCTACTCGGAGAGGCTGAGGCAGGAGAATGGCGTGAACCCAGGAGGCGGAGCTTGCAGTGAGCCGAGATCGCGCCACTGCACTCCAGCCTGGGCAACAGAGCAAGACTCTGTCTCAAAAAAAAAAAAAAAGAAATTTGAAGTAGTTTTTTCTAATTCTGTGAAAAAAGTCAATGGTAGCCTGATGGGAATAGCATTCAATCTATAAATTACTTTGGGCCGTATGGCCATTTTCACAACACTGATTCTTCCTATCCATGAGCATGGAATGTTTTTCCATTTGTTTGTGTCCTCTCTTATTTCCTTGAGCAGTGGTGTGTAGTTCTCCTTGAAGAGGTCCTTCATATCCCTTGTAAGTTGTATTTCTAGGTATTTTATTCTCTTTGTAGCAATTGGGAGTTCACTCATGATTTGGCTCTGTTTGTCTATTATTGATGTATAGAATGCTTGTGATTTTTGCACATTAATTGTGTATCCTGAGACTTTGCTAAAGTTGCTTATCAGCTTAAGAAGTTTTGGGGCTGACACGATGGGGTTTTCTAAATACGCAATCATGTCATCTGCAAACAGAGACAATTTGACTTCCTCTCTTCCTATTTGAATACTCTTTATTGCTTTCTCTTGCTTGATTGCCCTGGTCAGAATTTCCAATGCTATGTTGAACAGGAGTGGTAAGAGAGGGCATCTTTGTCTCGTGCCAGTTTTCAAAGGGAATGCTTCCAGCTTTTGCCCATTCAGTATGATATTAGCTATGGGTTTGTCATAAATAGCTCTTATTAGTTTGAGACATGTTTCATCAATACCTAGTTTATTGAGTGTTTTTAGCATGAAGGGGTATCAAATTTAATCAAAGGCCTTTTCTGCATCTATTGAGACAATCATGTGGTTTTTGTCATGGGTTCTGTTCATGTGATGGATTATGTTTATTGATTTGCATATGTTGAACCAGCCTTGCATCCCAGGGATGAAGTCAACTTGATCATGGTGGATAAGCTTTTTGATGTGCTGCTGGATTCAGTTTGCATGTATTTTACTGAGGATTTTTGCATCAATCTTCATCAGAGATATTGGCCTGAAATTTTCTTTTTTTGTTGTTGTTGTGTCTCTGCCAGGTTTTGGTATCAGGACAATGCTGGGCTCATAAAATGAGTTAGGAAGGAGTCCCTCTTTTTTTATTGTTTGGAATAGTTTCAGAAGGAATGGTACCAGCTCCTCCTTGTACCTCTGGTAGAATTCGGCTGTGAATCCATCTGCTCCTGGGCTTTTTTGGGGGGTGGTAGGCTATTAATTACTCCCTCAATTTCAGAACTTGTTACTGGTCTATTCAGGGATTCAACTTCTTCCAGGTTTAGTCTTGGGGGAGTGTATGTGTCCAGGAATTTATCCATTTCTTCTAGATTTTCTAGTTTATTTGCGTAGAGGTGTTTATAGTATTCACTAATGGTAGTTTGTATGTCTGTGGGATCAGTGGTGATATCCCGTTTATCATTTTTTACTGTGTCTATTTGATTCTTGTCTCTTTTCTTCTTTGTTAGCCTGGCTAGCTGTCTATCTATTTTGTTAATCTTTTCAAAAAACCAGCTCCTGGATTCATTGATTTTTTTGAAGGGTTTTTTGTGTCTGTATCTCTTTCAGTTCTGCTCTGATCTTAGTTATTTCATGTCTTCTGCTGGCTTTTGAATGTGTTTGCTCTTGCTTCTCTAGTTCTTTTAATTGTGATGTTAGGGTGTCGATTTTAGATCTTTCCCATTTTCTGATGTGGGCATTTAGTGCTATAAATTTCCCTCTAAACACTGCTTTAGCTGTGTCTCAGAGATTCTGGTACATTGTGTCTTTGTTCTCATTGGTTTCAAAGAACTTATTTCTGCCTTAATTTCGTTATTTACCCAGTAGTCATTCAAGAGCAGATTGTTCAGTTTCCATGTAGCTGTGCGGTTTTGAGTGAATTTCTTAATACTGAGTTCTACTTTGGTTGCACCGTGGTCTGAGAGACTGTTTGTTACAATTTCCGTTCTTTTGCATTTGCTGAGGAGTGTTTTACTTCCAATTATGTGGTCAGTTTTAGAATAAGTGCTAAATGGTGCTGAGAAGAATGTATATTCTGTTGACTTGGGGTATAGAGTTCTGTAGATGTCTATTAGGTCCGCTTGGTCCAGAGCTGAGTTCAAGTCCTGAATATCCTTGTTAATTTTCTGTCTCATTGATCTGTCTAATATTGACAGTGGGGTGTTAAAGTCTCCCACTATTATTGTGTGGGAGTCTAAGTCTCTTTATAGGTCTCTAGGAACTTGCTTTATGAATCTGGGTGCTCCTGTATTGGGTGCTATATATTTAAGATAGTTAGCTCTTCTTGTTGTATTGATCCCTTTACCATTATGTGATGCCTTTCTTTGTCTTTTTGATCTTTGTTGGTTTAAAGTCTGTTTTATCAGAGACTAGGATTGCAACCCCTGCTTTTTTTTTTTCTTTCCATTTGATTGGTAAATATTCTTCCGTCCCTTTATTTTGAACCTGTGTGTGTCTTTGCACATGAGATGGGTCTCCTGAATACAGCACAGTGATGGGTCTTGACTCTTTATCCAATTTGCCAGTCTGTGTCTTTTAACTGGAGCATTTAGCCCATTTACATTTAAGGTTAATATTGGTATTTGTGAATTTGATCCTGTCCTCATGATGCTAGCTGGTTATTTTGCACATTAGTTGATGCAGTTTCTTCATAGTGTCATTGGTCTTTATATTTTGGTGTGTTTTTGCAGTGGCTGGTACTGGTTTTTCCTTTCCATATTTAGTGCTTCCTTCAGGAGCTCTTTTAAGGTAGGCCTCGTGGTGACAAAATCCCTCAGCATTTGCTTGTCTGTAAAGGATTTTATTTCTCCTTCCCTTAAGAAGCTTAGTGTGGCTGGGATATGAAATTCTGGGTTGAAAATTATTTTCTTTAAGAATGTTGAGTATTGGCCCCCACTCTTTTCTGGCTTACAGGGTTTCTGCAGAGAGAGCCAGCCACTGTTAGTCTGATGGGCTTCCCTTTATAGGTAATCTGACCTTTCTCTCTGGCTGCCCTTAACATTTTCACCTTCATTTCAACCTTGGAGAATCTGACGATTTTGTGCCTTGGGGTTGCTCTTCTCGAGGAATATCTTTGTGGTGGTCTCTGTATTTCCTGAATTTGAATGTTGGCCTGTCTTGCTAGGCTGGGGAAGTTTTCCTGGATAATATCCTGGAGCTTGTTTTCCAGTTTGGTTCCATTCTTCCTGTCATTTTCAGGTACACCGATCAATCATAGGTTTGGTCTTTCCACATAGTCCCATATTTCTTGGAGGCTTTGTTCATTCCTTTTCATTTTTTTTCTCTAATCTTGTCTTCACACTTTATTTCATTAAATTGATCTTCAATTTCTGATATCCTTTCTTCTGCTTGATCAGTTTGGCTATGGATACTTGTGTACACTTCACAAAGTTCTTGTGCTGTGTTTTTCAGCTCCATCAGGTCATTTATGTTCTTCTCTAAACTGGTTATTCTAGTTAGCAGTTCCTGTAATCTTTTATCAAGGTTCTTAGTTTCCTTGCATTGGATTTGAACATGCTCCTTTAGCTCAGATGAGTTTGTTATTACCCACTTCCTGAAGCCTACTTCTGGCAATTCGTCAAACTCATTCTCTGTCCAGTTTTGTGCCCTTGCTGGAGAGGCGTTGCAATCATTTGGAGAAGAAGAGGCATTCTGGTTTTTGGAATTTTCAACATTTTTGCGCTGGTTTTTCCTCATCTTTGTGGATTTATCTACCTTTGATTTTTGATGTTGATGACCTTGGATGCAGTTTTTGTGTGGGCATCCTTTTTGTTGAAGTTGATGTTATTGCTTTTTTTTTGAGACACAGTCTCTCTCTGTTGCCCAAGCTGGAGTGCAGCAGCATGATCTTGGCTCACTGCAACCTCCACCTTCCAGGTTCAAGTCATTCTCCCACCTCAGCCTCCCAAGTAGCTGGGACTACAGGTGCACACCACCATGCCCGGCTACTTTTGTATTTTTAGTAGAAACAGGGTTTCACCATATTGGCTAGGCTGGTCTCAAACTCCTGACCTCGTGATTTGCCCACCTTGGCCTCCCAAAGTTCTGGGATTACAGGCATAAACCACCGTGCCCAGCTGATGTTATTGCTTTCTGTTTATTGGTTTTCCTTCTAACAGTCAGGACCCTCTTCTGCAGGTCTGCTGGAGTTTGCTGGAGGTCCACTACACAGCCTATTTGCCTGGGTATCACCAGTGGAGGCTGCAGAACAGCAAAGATTGCTGCCTGCTCCTTCCTCTGAAGCTTCATCTCAGAAGGCACCCGTCTGATGCCAGCCAGAGCTCTCCTGTATGAGGTGTCTGTCAACCACTGCTGGGAGGTGTCTCCCAGTTAGGAGGCATGGGGGTCAGGGACCCCTTGAGGAGGCAGTCTGTCCCTTAGCAGAGCTCGAGCACTGTGCCAGGAGATCGGCTGCTCTCTTCAGAGCTGGCAGACAGGAAAGTTTAAGTCTGCTGAAGCTGCTCCCACAGCCACCCCTTCCCCCAGGTGCTCTGTCCCAGGAAGATGGAAGTTTTATCTATAAGCCCCTGACTGGGGCTGCCTTTCTTTCAGAGATGCCCTGCCCAGTGAGGACGAATCTAGAGAGGCCACCTGGCCACAGTTGCTTTGCTGCACTGCAGTGAATTCCACACAGTCCGAACTTCCCAGTGGCTTCCTTAACACTGTGAGGGGAAAACCACCTACACAAGCCTCAGTAATGGCAGGCGCCCCTCCCCCCCACCAAGCTGGATTGTCCCAGGTCGACTTCAGACTGCTGTGCTGGCAGAGAGAATTTCAAGCCAGTGGTTATTAGCTTGCTGGGCGCCGTGGGAGTGGGACCCACTGAGCAAGACCACTTGGCCCCCTGGCTTCAGCCCCCTTTCCAGGGGAGTGAATGGTTCTATCTTGCTGGGGTTCCAGGTGCCACTGGCATATGAAAAACAAAACAAAACAAAACAAAAAACTGCAGCTAGCTTGGTGTCTACCCAAACAGCTGCCCAGTTTTGTGCTTGAAACCCAGCACCCTAGTGGTGTAGGCACACAAGGGAATCTCCTGGTCTGTGGGTTGCAAAAACCATGGGAAAAGCATAGTATCTGGTCCAGATAGCACAGTCCCTGGTCTGAATAGCACAGTCCCTCACAGCTTCCCTTGGCTAGGGGAGGGAGGTCCCCAGCCCCTTGCACTTCCCAGGTGAAGCAACAACCCACCCTGCTTCTGCTCACCCTCCATGAGCTGCACCTACTTTCTAACCAGTCCCAATGAGATGAACCAGTTACCTCAGTTGGAAATGCAGAAATCACCCGCCTTCTGCACTGGTCTTACTGGGAGCTGCAGACCAAAGCTGATCCTATTCGGCCATCTTTCCCAGGAACCTCCGATAGTCTTTATTTCAAATAATAATTTCTGATTTAAATTTTATTTTAAATAATAGCTTTTTGGTTAATATTTTCCTCTGCTTTGTCTTTCTCTATTATTTTACTTTTCAGATTCCAATACATCTTGTGAATAGAAAATAACTGGATCCTTTTTCCCTGTCTTAAAGTATAGGTCTTTTAAGTGGCAAGTTTAAACCGTTTATATTTATGATGATTACTGATTTATTCAGTTTTGTTTATGATACCTCACCTAGTGCTTTCCATATTGCATAGTTTTACAGTACTATTCCATTGTCTTTGCTAATGTTGTCTGATATTTTCATTCTGCTATATTTATGCACCGCAAAATTAGTCATGGTAAAATTATTTTTATAGTCTGTGTTTTTCAGATACATTCATATGTTTACCAATATTGCTCACTATTTCTCTTTGTATCTTAATCCTTGCTTTGTGGTTTGATTCGTTTTTTGGTTTTTAGGTTTTTTGTGTGAGACAGGGTCTCTCATTCTGTCACCCAAGATAGAGTGCAGTAGTGTGATCTCAGCTCACTGCAACCTCCACCTCCCAGGTTCAAGCAATTCTCCCACCTCAGCCTTCTATCTGGGACTACAGATATGTGCCACCACGCCCAGCTAATTTTTCTATTTTTAATAGAAACGGTTTCACCATGTTGGCCAGGCTGGTCTCGAACTCCTGACCTCAACTGATCCGCCCGCCTTGGCCTCCCAAAGTGCTGAGATTACCAGTGTGAGCCATCACACCCTGACTGTGATTTCATTTTTAAATGAGGATCTGTGAATAATAAACCCTTGGGCTTTTGCCAGAAAAATTAACTTCGCCTTCATTATAAAATAATAGTTTTGCTGAATAAGGAACTCAACGTATTTTCTCAGCTAATTGAAGATGTTATCCATTGCCTTTTGGCCTTTGTTTTTGCTCTTAAGAAGTCTGCTTAATACCTAGTTAGTTTGCAGGTTATTTTGTCTTTTTCTGTCTGGTAATATTTAGAATTTTGTCTTTGCCTTGGTGTTACACAGTTTCACTACTACATGTCCAGTCCATTTTCATTATTCCTGCTCTAGAAGTGCACATCTTAAAACTTTAGAGTAATGTCTTTCATCGATTTTGAAAAATTCTTAAGCATTCCTTCTTTGAACTTTGCTTTTCCTCCATGCTTTCTATATTCTCTTTCTGGAATTCAAATGTATTTTGGATCTTCTCCTTCTAGTTTCTACTTCTGTTAACCTTGTTTTTATGTATTTTTAAGTCTGTCTGCAATGCAGTATAGACAACTTCCTCAGGTCTACCTTCCAATTCACTGACTTTCTCTTCAGTGTCTAATGTCCTGATTAGCCTATTGAGTTTTAGCCAATTACTAATATTTACTGTTTCTAAAAGTTCGATTTGCTTCTCCTAATATTTGTTCGCAGTCTCATCTATGTGTATGTGTTATTATCACCCAAAGTTCATAGTTTAAGATTTATATTTTAAGATATCTTTATAGCAATGCCCCACTTCCCAGTACCAATTTTCTATATTAGTCTGTTCTCACATTGCTATAAAGAAATGCCTGAAACCTGGGTAATTTATAAAGAAAAGAGGTTTAATTGGCTCACAGTTCTGCAGGCTGTACGTGTTCTGGGAAGGCCTCAGGAAACTTACAACCATGGTGGAAGGTGAAGGGGAATCAGGCAATATCTTACATGGCTGGAGCAGGAGGGAGAGAGAAGGGGGAGGTGTGCACACTTTTAAACAACCAGATCTCGTGAGAACCCACTTTCATAAGAACGGCAAAGGGGAACTCCACCCCCTTGATCCAATCACCTCCCACCAGGCCCCTCCTCCGACATTGGGGATTAAAATTTGACATAAGATTTCGGCAGGGACACAAATCCAAACCATATCAGGGCCTATGCCCATAAAATCAGCAGGAAGCAGTTACAGAAGATGGACATCCACCCTTCTTCAGCCCCCTTAAGATTAAGGAGGAGTAGCTAATATCTGAGGGGGGAATGAATTAGGAGACTGGCAGGACTTATTTCCTGGTACTGAGAGGATACGTGAAAAAAACAGCAGAAACTAGCAGATGGTAACAAAAGCAATCCCTAGTTGCCCTCACTACTCATTAGTATAAGACACCAGCACCATGACAGTTTTCAAATGCCATGGTAAGGACCCAGAAGTTATTGCCCCTTCCCATGACAATGACCGAGAAGTTACCACCCCTTTCCTAGAAAGCTTTAAAAAAACTACTCCCCAATTTGCATTAACCCACCGCTGATTGGCATATGATTGAAAGTGGGTATAAGTGGGTATAGAGTTGCCAACAGTCCATTCATTGCCAACTTGGAAAATTATCTATGAGTTAGCCCTGCTCTGCAAGGAGCAGTAAAGTTCAATAAAAGATTGCTATCTAAAACCACTGGCTTGTCCTTGAATTCATTCCTGGGCAAAGTCAAGAACTTTTCTGGGCTAAGCTCTAATTTTGGGACATGTCTGTCCTGCTTCAAATGGATAAAGAAAATGTGATACATATACAGCGGAATACTATTCAGCTTTTAAAAAACAAGGAAATTCTGTCATTTGTGACAACATGGATGAACCTAGAGGACATTATGTTAAGTGAAATGTAAGGCACAGAAAGATAAATACCACATGATCTCACTTATATGTGGAATCTTAAAAAGTTGAACGAAGAAGCAGAGGGTAGAATGGTGGTTACCAGGTACTGGGAGCAGGGAAATGGAGGACAGAAAATGGGGGAATTGGGGAGTTGTTTGTCAAAGGATACAAAATTTAGTTTCATAGAAGAAATAAGGAAGTCAGAATATCTATTTTATAACATGGCCACTATAAAAACAACGTTATTGTATTCTTGAAAAATCACTGAGTAGATTTTAAGTGTTCTCATCATAAAAAAGGATAAGTATATGAGCTAATATGTTAATTAGCATGATTTAGCATTCTGTGATGTATACATATTTCAAGACATCATGTTATACATGATAATTGTATACAATTTTTATTTGTCAGTTTAAATAAATAAATTTTAAAATAAAGTACTCACATCAGGGATATATTTGTATTTGCTAAGGTAACAACAATAACAATTTAAAATGCATAATACAAAACTAACAAAGGCTGATCATAGAATAATTTATAAAAATCATTCCAAAAGGAGGCCAAGAGGCCAGATGCAGTGGCTCATGCCTATAATCCTGGCACTTTGGGAGGCAGAGGCGAGTAGATTCCTTGAGCCCAGGAGTTCAAGGCCAGCCAAAGCAACATGGCAAAACCCCATCTCTACAAAAAATACAAAAATTAGCTGAGCATGGTGATGTGCACCTGTAGCCCCAGCTACTCGGGAGGCTGAGGTGGCAGGATGACTTGAGCCTGGGAGGTGGAGGTTGCAAGAGAGACCACACCACTGCACTCCAGCCTGGGCAACAAAGCCAGATGCTGTCTCAATAAATAAATGGGAGGCCAAAAACATAAGAAAACATATAATACAAAATAGGTGAAAAAAATAGAAAACAAGCAATAAAATAATCTTAGACCCATATATATCAATCAATAATTCCATTAATTATAAATGGACTAAATGGTCACATTTTATTTGTTTTAAGATTTTATTTATTATTTCCATAGGTTTTAGGGGGACAGGTGATATTTGGTTACACTAGTAAGTTCTTTAGTGGTGATTTGTGAGATTTTGATGCACCCATCACCCAAGCAGTACAGTGAACTTAATTTGTAGTCTTTTATCCCTCACTCCCTTCCCACCTTTTCCCACTGAGTCCCCAATGTCATTCTTATGGCTTTGCATCCTCATAGTTTAGCTCCCACTTATGGGAACATATGATGTTTGGCTTTCCATTCCTGAGTTATTTCACTTAGAATAGTCTCCAATCCCATCCACATTGCTGCAAATGCCATTAATTCATTCCTTTTTATGGCTGAATAGTATTCCACCATATATATATATATATCACAGTTTCCTTGTCTACTCGTTGACTGATGGGTATTTGGGTTCATTCCACATTTTTGCAGTTGTGACTTGTGCTGCTATAAACATGCATGTGCAAGTATCTTTTCTGTATAATGACTTCTTTTGCTCCGGGTAGATACCCACTAGTGGCATTGCTCAATCGAATGGTAGTTCTACTTCTAGTTCTTTAAGGAATCTCCAAACTGTTTTCTATAGTGGTTGTACTAGTTTACATTCCCACCAACAGTGTAAAAGTGTTCCCTGTTCACCGCATCTATGCCAACATCTCTTATTTTCTGATTTTTTTTAAAAGAACATGAAACTTTATTAAGAACATCTTATACTGTCATCAGATACAGCCAAAGAAAAACGGGTAAACAAACAAGGAAAGTTCATCTTTCCATGTGCTATTGCCACCTCAGAACAGACTCCTGTGTAGATGGCTGGAACAACAGTTGGCAACAAATGCTCTATATAAATAATTCATTAAGTAACACAATGTTTCCTTTCCATACAGAGAAGAATTGGGCTTACATTTAAAGCTTTGATACAGTGCAACAACTATGAAACAAGACTACATCTTTAGGAGCTATTTCTTAATAGAATACAAAGCAGTTTAGTAGCTGTATGTTATTTCAGATAGTGTAATTTTTTTAATGAAAAATGCAGAAAGGACATTCTAACTTTCCCAATTAATTTGTACTGTTGAGTTTTTTCTCTCTAAAGATTTCTCAGAATCAGTTCAGTAACTATACTTTAAAAAGATGAGTTGCTTATCTACAGTGATAATTGACAACTTAGTTTTGTGGCTTTGCAAATCAAGATGCCTGGGTCATCTCCACTTTTGCTGATTCTGAAAGATTTCTTTAGAAAAACCCTGATTCAGAGAAACAGGAGCAAGGTGTTATCGCATTGTGGTTTTGATTTGCATTTCCCTGATCCTTAGTGATGCTGAGCATTTCTTCATATGTTTGTTGGCCATTTGTATATCTTCTTTTGAGAATTGTCTCTTCATGTCCTTAGCTCACTTTTTGATGAGACTGTTTCTTTCTTTCTTGATAATTTGCTTGAGTTTGTTGTAGATTCTGGATATTAGTCCTTTGTCAGATGTATAGATTGTGAAGATTTTCTCCCACTCTGTGGGTTGTCTGTTTATTCTGCTGACTATTCTCTTTGCCGTGCAAAAGCTCTTTAGTTTAATTAAGTCCCAGCTATTTATCTTTGTTTTTATTGCATTTGCTTTTGCTTCTTGGTCATGAAATCCTTGCCTAAGCCAATGTCTACAAGGGTTTTTCCAATGTTACCTTCTAGAATTTTTATAGTTTCAGGTCTTAGATTTAAGTCCTTGGTCCTTCTTGAGTTGATTTTTGTATAATGTGAGAGATGAGGATCCAGTTTCATTCTCCTACATGTGGCTTGCCAGTTATCCTAGCACCATTTGTTGAATAGGGTGTCCTTTACCCACTTTTACTTTATGTTTTTGTTTGCTTTGTCAAAGATCAGCTGGCTATAAGTATTTGGGTTTGTTTCTGGGTTGTCTATTCTGTTCCATTGGTCTATGTCCCTATTTTTATACCAGTACCATCCTGTTTTGGTGACTATGGCCTTAAAGTATAGTTTGAAATCAGGTAATGTGATGCCTCCAGATTTGTTCTTTTCACTTAGCCTTGCTTTGGCTATTTGGGCTCTTCTTTGGTTCCATATGAATTTTAGGATTGTTTTTTCTAGTTCTGCAAAGAATGATGCTGGTATTTTGATGGGAATTGCATTAAATTTATAGATTGCTTTGGGAGTATGGTCATTTTCACAATATTGATTCTACCCATCCATGAGCATGGGGTGTGTTTCCATTTGTTTGTGTCATCTATGATTGTTTTCAGCAGTGTTTTGTAGTTTTCTTTGTAGAGGTCTTTCACCTCGTTGGTTAGGTATATTCCTAAGTTTTTTTGGTTGTGTGATTTGTTTGTTTGTTTGTTGCAGCTATTGTAAAAAGTGGTTGAGTTCTTGATTTTATTCTCAGCTTGGTCACTGCTGGTGTACAGGAGAGCTACTGATTTGTGTACATTATTTTTGTATCCAGAAAATTTGCTGAATTATTTTATCAGTTCGAGGAGCTTCTTGGAGGAGTCTTCTGGGTTTTCTAGGTATACAATCATATCATCAGCAAACAGTGACAGTATGACTTCCTCTTTACCAATTTGAATGCCTTTATTTCTTTCTCTTGTCTGATTGCTCTGGCTAGGACTTCCAGTACTATGTTGAAGTGGTGAAAGTGGGCATCCTTGTCTTGTTCTGATTCTCAGAGGAAATGCTTTCAACTTTTCCCCATTCAGTATTATGTTGGCTGTGTGTTTATCATACATGGTTTTTATTACATTGAGGTATGTCCCTTGTAGGCTGATTTTGCTGAGAGTTTTAATCACAAAAGGATGCTGCATTTTGTCGCATGCTTTTTCTGTGTCTACTGAGATGATCATGTGATTTTTGTTTTTAATTCTGTTTATGTGGTGTATTACATTTATTGACATGCATATGTTAGACCATCCCTGCATCCCTGCTGTGAAACCCACTTGATCATGGTGGATTATCTTTTTGATATGTTGTTGGATTTGGTTAGCTGGTATCTTGTTAAGGATTTTTGCATCTATGTTCATCAGGGATATTGGTCTGTAGTTTTTTTTGTTGTTGTTGTTACATTCTTTTGTTCTTTCCTGGCTTTGGTACTAGGATGATACTGGCTTCATAAAATGATTTAGGGAGGATTCCTTCTTTCTCTATCTTGTGGAATAGTGTCAGTAGGATTGGTACCAATTCTTCTTTGAATGTCTGGTAGAATTCAGTTGTGAATCCATCTGGCCCTGGACTTTTTTTTTATAATTTTTTTATTACCATTTCAATCTTGCTGCTTGTTATCGGTCTGTTCAGGGTATCTAATTCTTCCTGATTTAAGTTAGGAGGGTTTTCTCCTCCCAGGAATGTATTGATCTCCTGTAGGTTTTCTAGTTTATGCACATAAAGGTGTTCATAGTAGCCTCAAATGATCTTTTGTATTTCTGTGGTGTCAGTTGTAACATCTCCCATTTCATTTCTACTTGAGCTTCTTTGGATTTTCTCTCTCCTTGGTTAATCTTGCCAATGGTCTATCAAGTTTATTTATCTTTTCAAAGAACCAGCTTTTTGTTTCACTACTGTATTTTTTTGTTTCAATTTCATTTAGTTCTGCTCTGATCTGGATTATTTCCTTTCTTCTGCTGGCTTTGGGCTTGGTTCTTGTTTCTCTAGTTCCTTGAGGTGTGACCTTAGATTGTCTATTTGTGCTCTTTCAGACTTTCTGATGTAGGCATATAGGGCTAAGAACTTTCCTCTTAGCACTGCCTTTGCTGTATCCCAGAGGTTTTAGTAGGTCATGTCACTGTTATTCAGCTTGAATAATTTTTTTAATTTTCATCTTGATTTCATTGTTGACCCAATGATCATTCAGGAGCAGGTTATTTAATTTCCATGTATTTGCGTGGTTTTAAACATTCCTTTTGGAGCTGATTTCCAGTTTTATTTCACCGTGGTCTGAGAGAGTGCTTAACATAATTTCAGTTTTCTTAAATTTATTGAGATTTGTTTTGTGGCCTATAATGTGGTCTATCCTGGAGAAAGTTCCATGTGCTGAAGAATTGAACGTATATTCTGCAGTTGTTGGGTAAAATGTTCTGTATATATCTGTTAAGTCTATTTGTTCCAGGGAATAGTTTAAATTCATTTTTTTTTTTGTTGGCTTTCTGTCTTAATAAGCGTCTAGTGCTGTCAGTGGCGTATTAAAGTCCCCCACTAGTATTGTGTTACTGTATATATCATTTATTAGGTCTAGTAGTAATTGTTTCATAAATTTGGGAGCTCCAGTGTTAGGTGCATATATATTTAGGATTGTGATATTTTCCTGTTGGACAAGAAATGCCCCATTTTAAAAACAAAAATTATCAAACTGGATTAAATGGCAATATAAATGTCAATTGATAGGACAGTTAATACTATACTCAACAATGTAATAAAGAGTAAGAAAGGGCTGGGCGTGGTGGCTCATGCCTGTAGTCCCAGGACTTTGGGAGGCCCGAGGCAGGTGGATCACCTGAGATAAGGAGTTCAGACCAGTCTGGCCAATATGGTAAAACCCCGTCTCAACTAAAAATACAAAAAAATTAGCTGGGTCTGGTGGCGGGCACCTGTAATCCCAGCTACTTCGGGAGGCTGAGGCAGGAGAATCGCTTGAACTCAGGAGGCAGAGGTTGCAGTGAGTCAAAGTCATGCCATTGCACTCCAGCCTGGGTGACAAGAGCGAAACTCTGTCTCAAAAAAAAAGGAAGAAAGAACTCAAACTTATATGTAGTGATCATGACAATAAGGAATTTTTTCTGTGTGAGCTCTGAAAATTTTATAAAGTTTTTAAATACGGAGTTCATGCTCAGTGATTGAGTTATTTAATGTCAAATGATATCTAAGCATTTATTTTTATCATTTCATTAATCAAGTACATAATATGTATTTAAGGAATTATGATAAAGTAAACCAATCTTCTACCCATATTACTGTACCTATTTGATTCATCAAAATTTGTCCTCCCTAAATTCCATGTTCTGAAATGTGTTTAGAAATAAATAGTAAGGCATGGTGCCACGCATCTGTAATTCCAGCTACTCAAGAGGCAAGGCAGGAGGATCACTTGAGCCTGGGAGTTTGAAGCCAGCCTAGGCAATATAGTAAGACCTTGTCTCAAAATTTAATTAATTAATTAATTAACAATAACAAGTGGTAGCCTTGCTCTTGGTCAAAACATTGACTTTGGGCTGGGCGCAGTGGCTCATGCCTGTAATCCCTGCATTTTGGGAGGTCGAGATGGGCAGATCACGAGGTCAAGAGATCAAGATCATCCTGGCTAACATGGTAAAACCTCGTCTCTACTAAACATACAAAAAAATTAGCCGGGCATGGTGGCAGGGGTCTTTGGTCCCAGCTACTCAGGAGGCTGAGGCAGGAGAATGGCATGAACCCGGGAGGTTGAGCTTGCAGTGAGCTGAGATCGCACCACTGCACTCTAGCCTGGACGACAGAGTGACACTCCGTCTCAAAAAAAAAAATTTTGGCAGGGCACAGTGTCTCACGCCTGTAATCCCAGCACTTTGGGAGGCCAAGGTGGGCAGATCACAAGATCAGGAGTTCAAGACCAGCCTGGCCAACATGGTGAAACCCCATCTCTACTAAAAATACAAAAATTAGCAAGGTGTGGTGGTGCATGCCTGCAATCCCAGCTACTTGGGAGGCTGAGGCAGAAGAATTGTTTGAACCCAGGAGGCAGAGGTTGCAGTGAGCCGAGATCACGCCATTGCATTCTAGCCTGGGTGACAGAGCAAGACTCCATCTTAGGGGAAAAAAAAAAAAGATTGGCTTTGGTTTATTATTTGATCGTGTTTTTTCCATTAGTACATTACTTATCTATTTATCATTTATTGGATACAAAAGTTTCTGGAACTGAGTTCCTCACAATTGTTCCTCATAATTGTTTGGATGTAGTCCATTCCAAATAATAACTATCTATTTAAGTCTATTAAGTCTATTCTTTTTAAAAAAGAAAACACCCCTGAATAGCAAAATGACTAAAGAAAAATAATAAAATTATCTAAGATTAGTCGTAGATTTTTATCAGCTAAAAACAGAAGGAATTTCCAAACCAACAAAGAGTAAACAAAGGCAAAAATAAAATAGAATAGAAAATGAGATGAAAAAAGAAGAAAAATTATAGCAGCCAAGTTTAATGAGGTGCTTTGCCAATCTCTGAAATGTGTCTGTCCAGTCTAAGAAAAGTTGAAAAGAAAAAAATGGGCCCGATGCAGTGGCTCACTCCTGGAATCTCAGCACTTTGGGAGGCCAAGGCAGGCAGATCATGAGGTCAGGAGATCGAGACCATCCTGACTAACACGGTGAAACTCCATCTCTACTAAAAATACAAAAAAAAAAAAAAAAATTAGCCAGGCATGGTGGCGGGCGCCTGTAGTCCCAGCTACATGAGAGGCTGAGGCAGGAGAATGGCATGAGCCTGGGAGGTGGAGCTTTTAGTGAGCTGAGACCATGCCACTGCACTCCAGCCTGGGTGACAGAGCAAGACTCTGTCTCAAAAAAAAAAAAAAAAAAAGAAATCAGATGCATATCAGTGAACTTTACACCTTTCAGATCTATTCAATGGTGGACTGAATGGCTGTGGAAAGGAACATCTTCTTTATCATATTGTTGTTTCATAGGGTATCATATCATATCATACCCTATGGTCCAGTGGCAATTCTGATGAAACCACACTGCTTTGTAACTTATGGACATTTTCATACACTAAATAAGAAAAATTACATTAAAACTAACCACCATCCAATCACTTTTGACTAGGTGTTAAAATGACTCACATTCTACCTTTTGCCAGCGCATCTGACAAATTCCTACTTATTTGTGATTCAGCTCAAATGTCATCTCATTCTTCCTAAACACCTACTAAGGGAGACTGCCCTCCACACAGCTCCCAAACCACTTTTATAAACCTCAATTATTCTCTATTTATACGTTTACCCCCTTTACTAGATTCTGTGCACCTGGAGGTGAGAAGCCAGATGTTTTTCATCTTTGTTTCTCCAGAGTTAAGCTTAGCTGTTTCATGAAAATCATTCAAAAATTACTGAAAGAATCTCAGTCTTAAGAGGAAAAAAGTAAACAACTATCATATACAGTAACAAACAGCTTAGGAACAAAATATTACAGGAGGAATGATAATTTCACCCTAATAGAGTGCTGGGATACTTCACAAAAAGATGATATTTGATCTGCTTTGAAGAAGTCATAAGTTAGATGAAGCAAATAAAAGTGGATTTTAAAAGGTGAAATCAAGTCCATTCCAAGGAGTGAATATGAGCTAATGCCCAGAGGTAGGACAGCATGAAGGGTCTAACGAGAGTGAGTGGACAGGCCTTGCTGGACTGTAAGTGAAAAGTTGTATCAGAAATGATATCAGAAAAGTACATTGGGGCCCAATTGAGAAGTCCCTTGAATGCCGTAGTAAATACAGCTTTTATTATTTATCTTACAGACAGTGTGGAGCCATTGGTTTTAAAGAAGAGCATCAAAATTAAATTTCTTCTTTCAAAATTTTATTCTCCCCAGATTAATGAATATTATTCAAGTTATAGCTTCAGTTTCACCAAAGGTCATGTCTCAATCCTTCTCCTCTACAGGAAAGCAATTCTAAAAAAATGGAAAAGAAAAACTTAAGATGAAACTGGTTTTGGTAGGACTACCCTCAGGCAGGACAGCATAGGATACAAGAATCAAATGATTGGCAATAAAAGACTTACTTAAGATTAAAACTGTACTGATCATCAGACAAGTGACTAGATCTGATTTGTTCAAATTAGAGTTTGTAATTTGTTTTGAATACAAAGCAAGGTATGGTCATTTAAAAACAGACAATACTAAAAAATGTAAAAAAAAAAAAAAAGAGCGAAGTGAAAATTACTATAACCATCCTCATCCCTTGAAATGACTCTGCTATTAACATTTAAGTTAAATCATTAACTTTCTTCAAAGCCTGAGTATACATACAGATAGATACTTCATTTTTCCAAGTAGATTTCAAACTTACATACCTTCATCTTTTCACTCAATATACCATTAAAATTTTTCCATAATATGTATCTATATAATAATTAAGCAGTGCATAATTTATTTAAACACTCCCCTGTAAGTGGACTTTATCTTTTTATTTAAACCAACGCTACAGTAAATGTATGTCTCTTTACACATTTATCTAACTTTTTCCTGAAATTAAATTTCCAAAAAAGTAATTTCTGAATCAAAAGGTATCTGGTGCAGCAGCTGTAGAGACAGGGTGCAGAACCCCTGCCCTGCAAAGAAGAAACAAGGCAGTTTCTTCTCTAACCCAACTAAAGAATGTGGGGCTGGTAAGATTACAGAGAAAACAGAAAGGAATATTCTGAATCTGTGTATGAAATTCTTGTGAGCAGTACATGTAAGAAACTGATCAGAGGCTGGGTGTGGTGGCACACACCTGTAGTCCCCGCTACTTGGGAGGCTGAGGCATGAGAATCACTTGAACCCAGAAGGTGGAGGTTGCAGTGAGACAATATAGCACCATTGTACTCCAACCTGGGCAACAGACTTTTGCACTCAGTCTCTGAATAAATACATAGGCCAGGCACGGTGGCTCACACCTGTGATCCCAGCACTTTGGGAGGCCGAGGCAGGCGGATCACGAGGTCAGGAGATCGAGACCATCCTGGCTAACATGGTGAAACCCCGTCTCTACTAAAAATACAAAAATTAGCCGGGTATGGTGGCACGCGCTTATAGTCTCAGCTACTCAGGATGCTGAGGAAACAGAATCACTTGAACCCAGGAGGCGGAGGTTGCAGTGAGCCAAGATCGCACCACTGCACTCCAGCTGGGGTGACAGAGCAAGACTCTGTCTCAAAAATAAATAAATAAATAAATAAATAATTTTTTTAAAAACCTGATCAGAAACGACATCTACAAAACCTGAGAGCTTAACAGTGATGTGAAACATCACCAGGCTTCAGATTGACCTCTAAGTAGCACACAGGTAGGGTAAGCCAGAATAGCACTATAAAGACTTTGAACACCAAATTGACATTTGCATCATGGCCCATAAACATAGGTCAAGACACGTGTTCTGAACCTAAACAAGTTGACTGCCTACTAGAACAGAAACATTAAATAATAGAAACCAGGCCTCAATGCACCATATTCAAACTGCCCAACATATAAACAAAAAATCACTTGTCATTATCAAGAACCACAAAAATCTAAATAAGAAAATTCAAAGTGTCAACACCAAGATGACACAGGTATTGCAATTATCTCACAAGCATTTCGCAGCAGCTATCATAAAAAATGTTCCAACAAGCAATTATGAATAACTTTGAAATTATTTTTAATAGAACATCTTAGCAACAAATATAAAATATAAGAAAGAAGAAAATGGAAATTTTACAGCTGAAAATAAAATAACCAAAATGAAAACTCACTGGATGGATTCAATAACAGAATGAAGATGACAAAAGAATCAGTGAACTCAAAGACAGAGCAATTGAAATTTTCCAGCCTGAACTGAGAGGAAAATACACTGAAAGAAAAAATGAACAGGCAAGATTCAAGATGGCCAAATAGGAACAGCACCAGTCTGCAGCTCCCAGTGAGATGCAGGCAGAAGGTGGGTGATTTCTGCATTTCCAACTGAGGCACCCAGTTCATTTCACTGGCACTGGTTGGACAGTGGGTGCAGCCCATGGAGGGCAAGCCGAAGCAGGGTGGGGTGTCACCTCACCTGGGAAGTGCAAGGGGTCGGTGAATTTTCCCCCATACCCAAGGGATGCCATGAGGGTCTGAGCCTGAGGAACTCCAGCACAGATACCGTGCTTGTCCCACAGTCTTTGCAACCTGCAAACCAGGAGATTCCGTCCAGTGACTACCCCACCAGGGCCCTAGGTTTCAAGCACAAAACTTGGCGGCCAACTGGGCAGACACTGAACTAGCTGTAGGAGCTTTTTTTTTTTTCCATACCCCAGTGGCGCCTGGAACGCCAGCAAGACAGAACCGTTCACTCCCCTGGAAAGGGGCTGAAGCCAGGGAGCCAAGTGTTCTGGCTTTGTCGGTCCCACCCCCATGGAGCCCAGGAAAGTAAGATCCACTGGCTTGAAATTCTCACTGCCAGCACAGCAGCAATCTGAGATCCACCTGGGACGGTTTAGCTTGGTGGTGGAAGAGGCGTCTGCCATTGCTGAGACTTGAGTAGGCAGTTTTATGACCACCACATAAACAAAGCTGCTGGGAAGTTCGAACTGGGCAGAGCCCACTGCAGCTCAGCAAGGCTGCTGTGGCCAGACTGCCAGATTGCTCCTCTCTGGACAGGGCATCTCTGTAAAAAAGGCAGCAGCCCCAGTTAGGGGCTTACAGCATACTTAAACATCTCTGCCTGATGGCTCTGAAGACAGCAGTGGACCTCCCAGTACAGCATTTGAGCTCTGCTAAGGGTCAGTCTGCCTCCTCAAGTGGGCCCCTGACCCCCTTGTATACTGACTGGGAGACACCTCCTAGTTGGGACCTACAGACACCTGATACAGGAGAGCTCTGGCTGGCATCTGGCAGGTGCCCCACTGGGTCGAAGCTTCCAGAGGAAAGAACAGGCAGCAATCTTTGCTGCTCTGCAGCCTCCGCTGGTGATACCCAGGCAAATAGCATCAGGAGTAGACCTCCAACAAACTCCAGCAGACTGGCACCAAAGGGGCCTGTTAGAAGGAAAAGAAACAAACAGAAAGGATTAGCACGTCCACTCAAAGACCCCATCCAAAGGTCACCAACATCAAAGACCAAAGGCAGATAAATCCACAAAGATGGGGAAAAATTAGCGTAAGAAGTCTGAAAATTCCAACTAGAACGCCTCTCTTCCTCCAAAGGATCACAACTCCTAGCTAGCAAGGGAACAAAACTGGACAGAGAATGAGTTTGACGAACTGACAGAAGTAGACTTCAGAAGGTGGGTAATAACAAACAACTCCAAGCTCAAGAAGCATGTTCTAACCCAATGCAAGGAAGCTAAAAACCTTAAAAAAAAGATTAGTCAAATTGTTAACTAGAATAACCAATGTAGAGAAGAACATAAATGACCTGATGGAGCTGAAAAACACAGCACGAGAACTTCATGAAGAATACACAAGTATCAATAGCCAAATTGATGAAGCAGAAGAAAGGATATCAGTGATTGAAGATCAACTTAATGAAATAAAGAGAGAAGACAAGATTAGAGAAAAAATAAAAAGGAATGAACAAAGCCTCCAAGAAATATGGGATTTGCTGGGCGTGGTGGCCCATGCCTGTAATCCCAGCACTTTGGGAGGCCAAGGTGGGCAGATCACGAGGTCAGGAGATCAAGACCATCCTGGCTAACATGGTGAAACCCTGTCTCTACTAGAAATACAAAAAATTAGCTGGGCGTGGTGGTGGGTGCCTGTACTCCCAGCTACTCGGGAGGCTGAGGCAGCAGAATGGCGTGAACCCAGAAGGTGGAGCTTGCAGGTGGAGCCAAGATCACGCCACTGCACTCCAGCCTGGGCAACAGAGCAAGACTCCATCTCAAAAAAAAAAAAAAAAGAGAAATATCGGACTATGTGAAAAGACCAAATCTACATCTGATTGGTGTACCTGAAAGTGACAGGGAGAATGGAACCAAGTTGGAAAACACTCTTCAGGATATTATCCAGGAGAACTTCTCCAACCTAGCAACACAGGCCAACATTCAAATTCAGGAAATACAGAGAATACCACAAAGATAATCCTTAAGAAGAGCAACCCCAAGACATAATCATTAGATTCACCAAGGTTGAAATGAAGGAGAAAATGTTAAGGGCAGCCAGAGAGAAAGGTCGGGTTACCCACAAAGGGAAGCCCATCAGACTAACAGTGGATCTCTCTGCAGAAACCCCACAAGACAAAAGAGAGTGGGGGCCAATATTCAATGTTCTGAAAGAAAAGAATTTTCAACCTAGAATTTCATATCTGGCCACACTAAGCTTCATAAGGGAAGGAGAAATAAAATCCTTTACAGACAAGCAAATGCTGAGGGATTTTGTCACCACTAGACCTGCTTTACAAGAGCTCCTGAGGGAAGCACTAAATGTGGAAAGGAACAACTGGTACCAGCCACTGCAAAAACATACCAAATTGTAAAGAACATTGACACTATGAAGAAACCGCATTAACTAATGGGCAAAACAACCAGCTAGCATCATAATGACAGGATCAAATTCACACATAACAATATTAACCTTAAATGTCAATGGGCTAAATGCCCCAATTAAAAGACACAGACTGGCAAATTGGATAAAGAGTCAAGACCCATCACTGTGCTGTATTCAGGAGACCCATCTCATGTGCAAAGACACACATAGACTCAAAAGAAAGGGATGGAAGAATATTTACCAAGCAAATGGAAAGCAAAAAAAAGCACGAGTTGCAATCCTAATCTCAGATGAAACAGACTTTAAATCAATAAAGATCACAAGAGACAAAGAAGGGCATTACATAATGGCAAAGGGAACAATGCAGCAAGAAGAGATAACTATCCTAAATATATATGCAACCAATACAGGAGCACCCAGATTCATAAAGCAAGTTCTTAGAGACCTAGACTCCCAAACAATAATAGTGGGAGACTTTAACACCCCACTGTCAATATTAGACAGATCAATGAGACAGAAAATTAACAAAGATATTCAGGATTTGAACTCAGCTCTGGACCAAGCAGACCTAATAGACATCTACAGAACTCTCCACCCCAAATCAACAGAATATACATTCTTCTCAGCACCTCATCGCACTTATTCTAAAATCGACCACATAATTGGAAATAAAACACTCCTCAGCAAATGCAAAAGAATGGAAATCTTAAAAGTCTCTCAGACCACAGTACAATCAAATTAGAACTCAGGATTAAGAAACTCACTCAAAACTGCACAAATAAAAGGAAATTGAACAACCTGCTCCTGAATGACTACTGGATAAATCATGAAACGAAGGCAGAAAGAAGGATGTTCTTTGAAACCAATGAGAATGAAGACACAATGTACTAGACTCTCTGGGACACATTTAAAGTGGTGTTTAGAGGGAAATTTATAGCACTAAATGCCCACAAGAGAAAGCAGGAAAGTTCTAAAATTGACACCCTAACATCGAAATTCAAATAACTAGAGAAGCAACAGCAAACACATTCAAAAACTAGCAGAAGACATGAAATAACTAAGATCAGAGCAGAACTGAAGGAGATACAGACACAAAAAACCCTTCAAAAAATCAATGAATCCAGGAGCTGGTTTTTTGAAAAAATCAACAAAATAGACTGCTAGCCAGACTAATAAAGAAGAAAAGAAAGAAGAATCAAATAGATGCAATAAAAATGATATAGGGCATATCATCACTGATCCCACAGAAATACAAACTACCATCAGAGAATACTATAAACACCTCTACACAAATAAACTAGAAAATCTAGAAGAAATGGATAAATTCCTGGACACATACACCCTCCCAAGTCTAAGCCAGGAAGATGCTGAATCCCTGAATAGACCAATAACAATTTCTGAAATTGAGGCAGTAGTTAATAGCCTACCAACCAAAAAAGTCCAGGACCAGATGGATTGACAACCGAATTCTACCAGAGGTACAGAGGAGCTGGTACCATTCCTTCTGAAACTATTCCAAACAATAGAAAAATAAGGACTTCTCCCTAACTCATTTTCTGAGGCCAACATCATCCTGATGCCAAAACCTGGCAGAGACACAACAAAAGAAGAAAATTTCAGGCCAATATCCCTGATGAACATCAATGTGAAAATCCTCAGTAAAATGCTGGCAAACCGAATCCAGCAGCACATAAAAATGCTTATCTACCATGATCAAGTTGGCTTCATCCCTGGGATGCAAGGCTGATTCAATATACACAAATCAATAAATGTAACCCATCACATACACAGAACCAATGACAAAAACCACACGATTATCTCAATAGATACAGAAAAGGCCTTGGATAAAATTCAACACCCTTTCATGCTAAAATCTCTCAATAAACTAGGTATCGATGGAACATATCTCAAAATAATAAGAGCTATTTATGACAAACCCACAGCCAATATCATACTGAATGGGCAAAAACTGAAAGCATTCCCTTTGAAAACGGGCACAAGACAAAGATGCCCTCTCTCACCACTCCTATTCAACATAGTATTGGAAGTTCTGACCAGGGCAATCAGGCAAGAGAAACCAATAAGGAGTATTCACATAGGAAGAGAGGAAATCAAATTGTCTCTGTTTGCAGATGACACGATTGTATATTTAGAAAGCCCCATTGTCTCAGCCCAAAACCTCCTTAAGCTGATAAGCAACTTCAGCAAAGTCTCAGGATACAAAATCAACGTGCAAAAATCACAAACATTCCTATACACCAATAATAGAGAGTCAAATCATGAGTGAACTCCCATTCACAATTGCTACTAAGATAATAAAATACCTAGGAATACAACTTACAAGTGATGTGAAGGACCTCTTCAAAGAAAACTACAAACCACTGCTCAAGGAAATAAGAGATGACACAAACAAATGGAAAAACATTCCATGCTCATGGATAGGAAGAATCAATATCATGAAAATAGCCATATGGCCCAAAGTAATTTATAGATTCAATGCTATTCCCATGAAGCTACCACTGACTTTCTTCACAGAATTAGAAAAAACTAGTTTAAACTTAATATGGAATCAAAAAAGAGACTGCACAACCAAGACAATCCTGGGCAAGAAGAACAAAGCTGGAGGTATCATGCTACCTGACTTCAAACTATACTACAAGGCTACAGTACCCAAAACAGCATGGTACTGGTACCAAAACAGATACAGAGACCAATGGAACAGAACGGAGGCATCAGAAATAACACCACACAGCTACAACCATCTGATCTTTGACAAACCTGACACACACAAGCAATGGGGAAAAGATTCCCGATTTAGTAAATGGTGTTGGGAAAACTGGCTAGCCATATGTAGAAAACTGAAACTGGACCCCTTCCTTACACCTTTTACAAAAATCAACTCAAAATGGATCAAAAACTTAAAGGTAAGCCTTAGGACCATAAAACTCCTAGAAGAAAACCTAGGCAATACCATTCAAGACAGAGGCATGGGCAAAGACTTCATGTCCAAAACACCAAAAGCAATGGCAACAAAAGCCAAAATTGACAAATGGGATCTAATTAAACTAAAGAATTTCTGTGCAGAAAAAGAAACTATCATCAGAGTGAACAGGCAACCTACAGAATGGGAGAAAATTTTTGCAATCTGTCCATCTGACAAAGGGCTAACATTCAGAATCTATAAAGAACTTAAACAAATTTACAAGAAAAAAACAACCCCATCAAAAAGTGGGCAAAAGATATGAACAGACACTTCTCAAAAGAAGACATGTATGCAGCCAACAGACATATGAAAAAATGCTCATCATCACTGGTCACTACAGAAATGCAAATCAAAACCACAATGAGATTCCATCTCATGCCAGTTAGAATGGTGATCATTAAAAAGTCAGGAAACAACAGATGCTGGAGAGGTTGTGGAAAAATAGGAATGCTTTTACACTGTTGGTGGGAGTATAAAGTAGTTCAACCATTGTGGAAGACGGTGTGGCAATTCCTCAAGGATCTAGAACGGGAAATACTATTTGACCCGCAATCCCATTACTGCGCATATACCCAAAGGATTATAAATCATTCTATGATAAAGACACATGCACACATATGTTTATTGTGGCACTATTCACAGTAGCAAAGACTTGGAACCAACCCAAATGTCCATCAATGATAGACTGGATTAAGAAAATGTGGCACATATATATCATGGAATACTATGCAGCCATAAAAAAGGATGAGTTCATGTCCTTTGCAGGGACATGGATAAAGCTGGAAACCATAATTCTCAGCAAACTATCACAGGATCAGAAAACCAAACACCACATGTTCTTGCTCATAAGTGCGAGTTGAACAACGAGAACACATGGACACAGGGAGGGGAACATCACACACCAGGGCCTGTCAGAGGGTGGGGAGTCAGGGCAGGGATAACATTAGAAGAAATACCTAATGTAGGTGACAGGTTGATGAGTGCAACAAACCACCAAGGCCCATGTATACCTATGTAACAAAACTGCACGTTCTGCACATGTAACCCAGAACTTAAAGTATAATAAAAAATTTTAAAAAAAGAAAAAAATGAACAGAGCAACAAATATCTGTGGGACGATAACAAAGTTTCTAACATTCCTGTGACTGGAATTACAGAAGGAGAAGGCATAGGGTGCTAAAAAAAAAAAAAAAAAAAAAAAAAAAATTGAGACAGGCTCTCAGTCTGTTACACAGGTTGGAGTGTGGTGGCATGATCACAGCTCATCGCAACCTCAAACTCCCAGGCTTAGGTCATCCTCCTGCTTAGCCTCCCGAGTAGCTGGGACCACTGACACGTGCCACCATGTCCAGCTAATTTTTTTTAATTTTTTTTTTGCAGAGACAGTGTTTCATCATGTTGCCCAGGCTGGTCTGAAAAAACTTAACAAAATAATGATTGAAGACTTCTCAAACTTAGTGAAAGATAAACGTGTAATTCAAAAAGCTAAAACCACTTCTAATATAATAAACCCAAAGAAATCCATGCTCAGATACATCATAATCAAATTTCTGAAAACTTAAAAAAATCTTGAAAACATTCTGAAAGAAAAAGCATTATTTATAGGAGAACAACAATTAGAATTACCGTGGATTTCTCACCAAAAAACACAAAACAGGAAGAAAGTAGCACAACATTTTTCAACTGCTAAAAAATAAGACCTATCAGCCCAGAAGCTTATATCCAGAGATAATACTCCGAGGAATCTTCAAAAACACTTTTAGCAATATTACAGAATAGTAATCAATTGTATTCCTCTATGCTAGCAATAAAAAATAGGAAGCCAAAATTGAAGCACAATACTATTTACAACCACTCCAAAGAAAATTTAATACTTAAGTATAAATCTAACAAAATATGTACAGAATCAGCAGGCTGCAAACTACAAAATGCTGATGAAAAAATGAAAATAGATCTAAACAAATGGAGAGACATACAGTGTCAGTTAACTGGAAGACAACAAAGATGTCAATTCTCTTCAAATCAGTTCAAATAGATTTAACATATTTCCTATCAAAAGCTTCCTTTTGTAGATATAGACAAACTGGTCCTAAAATCTATATGGAAAGTCAAAAGAACAAAAATTGCTAAAACAATATTAAAAAAGAATAGTAAAGTAGGAAGAATCACACTATCCAGTATTAAGATTTACTTCTGTAGATTGCCAGGCCAAGATGGCTGATTAGAAACAGCTATGGTCCACAGCACTCACAGAGAGGAAAAAAAGAGGCAAGTGAATATAGCATCTTCAACTGAAATATCCAGGTACTTGCATTGGGACTGATCAGGAAAACAACTCGACCCACAGAGAACAAAGAAAAGCAGAATGGGGCGACAGCCCCCCTGGGAGCGACACAGAGCCAAAGGAACCCCCACTCCCAGCCAAGGGAAGCAGTGAGTGATTGTGCGACCTCAGGAAACCATGCTTCTCCCATGGATCTTTGCGACTGGTGGATCAGGAGATTCCCTCGTGAGCCCATGCCACCAAGGCCTTGGGTCCGACACACACAGCTGTGTGGAGTACTTGGCAGAGCAGCTGCTCAGGCACGCACAGAGACGCACGAGATTTACATAATTCTGGCCCAGGACGGAGCACAGGAAGGGCCCCAAAACAGATCATATCACACCTGTTGTTCTGGGAGAAAGTAAAAGTCAAAAAAGCATTGCATTTAGTTCAGGTTTCAGCCAAACAGCGAGAGCGGGCGGAGGAAGGAAACCTACCGCTTTGGAAGAGGCGGAGGAAATCGCTTTCTTCCTTGTGACTCAGCCCTGGAGGAATTTCCCTTTTGAAATCTTGCGGTGGTGAGTAGGACCGCCAGGCCGGCAACCAGGAGGCGGCCTCCTCGTAACCGCCAGGCGGCGACACCTAGGGCGGCGCGGCCGGGAGGCGGGACCCCTTCTCCCCTCGCGGTTCCCCCTCGCGCTCCTTCTCCCCTCGCGGTTCCCCCTCGCGCTCCTTCTCCCCTCGCGGTTCCCCCTCGCGCCACTTCTCCTCTCACATTTCCCCCTCACAAGCCTTCTCCCCTCCTGGTTCCCCCTCAAGCGCCTTCTCCCCTCAAATCTCCCTCAGGTTCCTTCTCTCCCCATTCTTTTACCTCTCCTAGTCCCGCCTTCCCTAGCACGATGGCACCTCTCTCACCCTAAATCTCCCCACTCCTCTCAACCCGCTGACCGCCCTCGCCTCCCCACCCCCATCCCCTCTTCCCGCACGCACTGTCTACCTTTCTGCCCCTCCGCACTCCCTGACCTCTCAAGCACATACACCCAGCCTCATCTCACCCAACCCGGCCTGTTCACTCCCTGAATCACCCCACCCCATCATCCTCTTTCTCCCCCATCTTCCTTCTCCCCAGTAGTTCTTCCCCCTCTTCCTCCTCACTTCCCCACCCCGTCACACCCCCCTCCCTCTCCCTGCCCTCGGTCTCTTCACTCCATCTCCTCCTCCCTTTCACCGTGCTCTGTTTCGCGATAGGAAGAGAAGAGTGGTTACACCTGAGGAATAAACGGTATCACTCCCTCCCCAAATACTGCTAAAATGACTCTGAAAATAAATAATCAGGCAGACAAGGGGAACAGGGAACAGCAACAGACTGTAATGCTTTTCTGGAAAATTGGTGAAAAGCGGAGCTGATGAAAGTGGAACCTATTGTGCATCCGAAGAAATGCTACAGAGAAGGAAAACCACTGTTTAGACAGAGCCCTAAATCTCTAGAAATGGAAAGCTAAAAACTAACAAAGTCTAGGGTAAGAGGGTAAACCTGAAAAAGGTGGACCTATTGAAAATCTGTATAAGAAGGAGTTAGAGCTGAGATCTTTCCCTTATTCTTGGTCTGCACATCCATGAACCTAACTTTCCCCCAATACCATTTTTGACTTAAAACAAGAATCAGTAAACTTTTTCTATAAAGGGCCAAATATTTACTTTGGCTTTGTAGGTCCGTGTGGGCTCCATCACAACTACTCAGCTCTGCCTTTATAGCACAAAAGCAGTCATAGACAATACATAAATGAATGAAGAGCATGGCTATGTTCCAATAAAGCTTTATTTATGGACACTTAAATTTGAATTTCATATAATTTTCACATGTCACAAAATATTATGTGACATTTTACATAAAATGTAAAAATCATTCTTAGCTCATAGGCGATATAAAAAAAAAGTGGCAGACTGGATTTGGCCCACTGGGTGGTAGTTTGCCAATCCCTGGCTTAAAGAAAAAAACAATTAATACACCAGGAATAAGGCTGGGTGCGGTGGCTCACACCTGCAATCCCAGCACTTTGGGAGGCTGAGGTGGGCCGATCACCTGAGGTCAGGAGTTCGAGATCAGCCTGGCCAACATGGTGAAACCCCCATCTCTACTAAAAATACAAAATTAGCTGGGCATAATGATGCCCGCCTGTAATCCCAGCTACTTGGGAGGCTGAGGCAGGAGAATCTCTTGAACCCTGGAGGCGGAGGTTGCGGTGAGCCGAGATCACGCCATTGCACTCCAGCCTAGGCAACGAGCGAAACTCCATCTCAAATAAATAAATAAAATAAACAAACAAACAAACCAGGAATAGAAGGGAACTTCTTTAACCTGATAAAGGGTATCTGTTTTTTTATTATAAAACACATCTTCCAAAAAGAGAAAGTTGGGATGCATTCTCTTTAATATTATGAAGACAAGGAGACTACTGTCATCACTTTTATTCAACACTGTATTTTGGTCATTACCAGCATAATGAGATAAAAAGAAACCAAAATATTGGAAAGGAAGACATAAAACTGTCAACATTTACAGAGGACATGATTATACCATAGAATCTAAAGACAAATTAATCTAAAGACAAATTACTATAAATAATAGGAAAGTTTAATGAAGTAACTGATATAAACTCAATCGTCTATTTTCACATCTTTGTTTTTCCTATTGCCTGTGTTTTTATGTTTTTGTTATACTTGCTGGGATATTTCTTCTCCTTTACCTTCCCAAACCTTTATTAAATACTTATTCTGAGCTCTCATATTTTAAGTTTTCAGGAGCTGTTTACTTGTTAATCCTTCCCTTGTTTAAGTGTCTTGTTCTTTCATAGATGTGATACCTGCTTTTATTTCTTTGAAGACATTGATTATAGTTGTGTTTTAAAGTCTTTTCTGAATTGTCTCTGTTCTTCCAAGTTCCTCCTTGTTTTGAACTCTGCCTTTGTTACTGGATACTTTCTTTGCATTTTAATCAGACTAAGAGGTCCTTTCTGAAACCTGACACATCAGCATCTCACTCTCCAACCAAAACCCAACATCTTTGCAGCTCTAGTGCTCTAGAGTTCCCACTGCCTTTCTTCTTTGATCTCACTAGTACCTTCAGGCACTTCACCCTTTTGTTTCCAGTCAGTCAGCTTCCTTCCCTTACCGACTGCATTACCTGAAACTTTCTGGCCTAAACCATGATCAGTCAATTCAGTGGCACCCACAATTCAAACATCCCCTTACTAGATCAAATTAACTCTGCCCTCTCAGTTGTCACAAGATTAAAAAGCCATTCCTATTGGACTCCCAATTCTTCATCTCCATGTTCCTCTGAGCCTCCAACATGCTCACTTAAGCATGTCCTTCTATTGACCAAGGCAGCTTTTGCAGACCTTCAGGCGTATTCTTAAACCACTTCCTAGTCCTCATTCTCAGCAGAAGATCATACCTTACATCCTTATCTCATATCTCAGTGGAAGTGGCATTCCTGCTTCCATACGAATTTTCCATACAAATTTTCTCCCTTCACCTGTGCTCTAGCCAAGCGATTCTCAAACTTAAGCATGCATCAAAATCACCTGGTACATTCCTAAAGCCCCCCCCCCCCCGACCCCCCACTCTCACAGATACTAATTCACTGTATCTGGGATAAAGTCTAACAATTTTGCGTTATGACTCAGGTACTAAACCCAGTAAACAAGGTTTTTCTTTTTCTTGATGCTGTTGGCCTTAATTCTTTCCCTAGTTCTAGAAGACACTACATGTCTTATGGCCTGCTGAAATTAGGGCCATCCCCCCCACCTCTTGAAAAGACATTATTATTTTGAATATTTCTCTCACACACACACACAGAGAAAATTAAACTAATCAACTCACAACTCTATTAATTGCCCCAGAGATCTATCCTCACATCCTTCTCTCATATCTCAGTGGAAGTGGCATTCCTGCTTCCATACAAAGTTTTTCCCGTCACCTGTGCTCTAGCCAAGTGATTTTCCAACTTGAGCATGCATCCAAATCACCTGGTGATTGCTAAAGTCCCACTCCCACAGATTCTAATTCACTGTATCTGTGATGAAGTCTAACAATTTTGTATTACTAACAAGCTTCCAGGTGATGCCAATGCCACCCATTTGTGGACCATCCTTTGAGTATCCTGCTCTAGATTCCATCATCTCCTGTCTCCCAGAAGCCCTTGCTTCATCTTCAACCTCTTTCCTATTTCTCATGCCCATACCTTACCCCTCAAACACATATGAACGCAGTCAAGACTCTCCAATCTTCAAAAAAGAAAAAAAACCTTTCAAAATATCCTATTATTCGCACCTTTTTTTTTTTCTTGAGACAGAGTCTTGCTCTGTCACCCAGGCTGGAGTGCAATGGTGCGATCTAAGCTCACTGCAACCTCCGCCTCTCAGATTCAAGCAATTCTCCTGCCTCAGCCTACTGAGTAGCTAGAATTATAGGCACGTGCCACCACGCCCAGCTAATTTTTTGTATTTTTAGTAGAGATGGGGTTTCACCATGTTGGTCAGGCTGGTCTCAAACTCCTGCCCTCGTTGATCCGCCCACCTCAGCCTTCCAAAATGCTGGGATTACAGATGTGAGCCCCCACACCCGACCTGCACCTTTTCTTTATAACCAAGCTTTTCAGAGGAATCATGTCCATACTCTTTACTTCCTCGCCATCGATTGCACTTTGCAATTTGGTTTCTATTCCAACTAAAGCATCAAAACGACGCATGTACTAAACCCAGTAAACAAGGTGCTTATTTTTCTTGATGCTGGTTGGCCTTAATTCTTCCCCTAGTTCTAGAAGACACTACATGTCTTATGGCCTGCCGAAATTAGGGCCATCCCCCCACTTCTTGAAAAGGCATTATTATTTTAATCTTTCTAACCACAGCACAGATGATATAGTACTAACAAGATACAATTTTTTCCCCTTTATTTTCCATTAAATGCAGTGCAAAGTAAATCTCAATATTAACTACACTGCTCTTGCCTTTTCCTGGAGGTGGGAAGCCTTTTATGATTCAAACTGTCCTGTGCCTTGAGCCTCCTGCCTCCCAGGTAGTGGTCCTCATTGTCCCTGGAAAGCTCCTCTTCCTTAAGAGATGATGTCCCCAAGGTTCTGACCTATTGTCTTTTCACTCTCACTCTCTACCTGGGCCATATCTTTCCCCCCATGGCTTAGGCCCAATAATATAACTGCATCCTTGATGTCTAGGCTTGCAAAACCTTTGACTAACTTAGACCAAATGCATACATTTCGAAGATGTTATTTGATTTTATTAATAATCTTTAAAACCATCTTTATTTACCAAAGATCACTGAAGTCACATGAACTAAAAGGCCTTAAAATTTCTATTTCTCGGCCTGGCACAGTGGCTTACACCTATAATCCCAGCACTTTGGAAGGCCGAGGTGGGCAGATCACGAGGTCAAGAGATCAAGACCATCCTGGCCAACATGGTGAAACTCCAGCCCTACTAAAAATACAAAAATTAGCTGGGCATGGTGGCGTGCACCTGTAGTCTCAGCTACTCGGGAGGCTGAGGCAGAATTGTTTGAACCCGGGAGGTGAAGGTTGCAGTGAGCCGAGATTGCGCCACTGCACTCCAGCCTGACAACAGAGCGAGACTCTGTATTAAAAAATATATATATAAATATATATGTATTTCTCTCATAAAATATTTAAGTGCCTATTTTTCTAAAAGCCATTAATTACAGCTTTTTCATATATTTTGGTAGTGAAAATATCACAAACACGACATGTATAAACACGCAGACATACAAACACACAGAAGCAGATTTTATAGATTTGTAAGATTCTTCATGTGCCAGTTTTTAAAGTTTCTCTTCCTCATTTTGGACATTCTCTTGATTACCTGTTCCCTGCCCTAAATATTTGTCAGCTATGCCACTCCAAATCTGCATTTCTAAAGGCACAATTCTTAAATGAAATGAAATAGAAAATTCATATTTTATTTAAACCAAGGAAAAATGGTATGAGTAAAAGTTCAGTTAAGATGGCCAGGAAGCTGTGTGTGGTGGCTGATGCCTGTAATCCCAGCACTTAGAGAGGTCAAGGCAGGAGGATTACTTGAGCCCAAGATCTCAAGACCAGCCTGGGCAACATGGCAAGACCCCATCTCTACAAAAACATACAAAAATTAGCTGGGCATAGTGGTCTCAGCTGCTGGGGAGGCTGAGATGGGAGGATCGCTTGAGCCCAGGAGGTCAAGGCTGCAGTAAGCTATGTTCTCGCCACTGCATTCCAGCCTGGGTGACAGAGCAAGACCCTGTCTCAAAAGAAGAAAAAGAAAAAAGATGGTTAGGAAAACAGACACACTTGCCCATTGAAATTTTTTTAAAGATGTTAGTTTCTTAATTGAATTACTAGCTTTAGGGTGGAGCCCTTTAAGGAACAGGGCCAGGAAAGCATGCAGTTTCTAGGCCCTAATAAGCAGGCACAGCTGGAAGGCAAAACAGATCTCCAAAGTTAAGGATCCAACTTTTACAATGAATCCTGGGTCCTCAAAAGAGGAGAACACCACAGGACAAGACAGTGCAATGCTTTTACAGTGCACTTCACTGCAAGGACATTCCCCTGAGGCTGGTGGGCAACCCAATAACAATCAGCCTATTCTGTAATCACTTAATGCTCCATGGGAGTCTTAGCCCTCATTCTATACCTTCTAGGTGCCCCAAAGCATGCTTTTCTTATCTAAATGTGCAAAAAAAAAAAAAAGCAGTACCACCCTGTAATAATAAACTACTCACTGTAAACAACTGCCAATAGCCATCTCTAAAAGTATATTTCTTTCCTAGCTTTTACATACCAAGATTAAAATTTAAGCAGACAGAATTCAGTTGCTTAAGAAGTTTTTACAGAGAGAGCAAGCAGAGGCTTTAAAACAGTATCTGTACACATATATTCTAAATCAGTTTTAATTAAGTTGACTTTTAACTATAGAGCTCTTGAAGAAAATTCTTTCAGATCTCTTATTACCAGTTTTTAGCTGGGACAAACAGCTGAGATTTCTGGCTTTTGAACTCTCTACCAAGGATAACCTCCCACCTGAAACCAATGAGCCTTAACTAGGGTTATGACTTAACCACAGATGCACAAGGATCTCCAAAGAGATGCCAAGCAGTTTTTACAAGATCTAGAATCACCCCAAAAGTATCTCAGAGAAAGGAAAATTCAAGACAGGAAATCAGAAGCTGTCCATCAATGAATGGCAAAAAGTCCCACAAATACAAAACCAGAAAGGACGCATTCCCTAAGCTGGGAAGTGATCCCAGGCCACCATAGTGAAAGGGCAGAGATTTAGCTACTGTGCTACAGCATAGGGTGGTTGCCAGTGCTCTTCCCAGAAAGAATCTAGAGCAGTCATTTTCAAGCTTGCTAATGATTTTAACTGCTCAAGAGCATTTTTAAGGCTACCTATGACACTACTGTTTAACCTTCCTTCAATTGTTTTAGATAAGAGATCTCTAAAATCCTTTTTCTTTCAGTGGTGTACTTAGTTCCAATAGAGACTCAAACACCTTTTTTAAATTGCAGATGGTAATTTTCCAGGTTTTTGCCATATAAGCAGCAAGAGGTATTCCTAGAGGAGGCATCCCCAACTATTCCCTCTTAGAAATGGGTTTAAGATAGCAAAATACAACAAAAGTCTTGTGGAGATAGGACTGTTTTTTTGTCCTAATAAATCCAACCAGCAGAGGTGGGACCTTTTAAGACAAAACTCACCTAAGGGCTCGACACATTCAGGACGAAGAGTATGCTAATGTGTCTCAGACTCCCAGTCCTCTCAGACCAGCCACCTGACTTGAACCCAAGAATTTCTACCCTCCAGATGGCAGAGATCAAGAGAGAGAGTACCCCTACATGGTTACAAAGTCAAGCTCTCAACCACATAAAACAAGGCGCAAGGGAAATCTCATCCAGCTTTTGTTTCAAGGACCTGCAGCAAAGTTTGTAACCAACCAGTCTGCAGGGCTGGCTTGAACAGCAGGCTTACAGGGATCCTAGGCCTGTGTTCTATCCTGTGGTATCCTTCTCCATGACAGAATAACACAAAAAGGCAAAGACAAAGGAAGATGGCAAAAAAGGTGATTTCTGAGAAGGGGCCAAACAATACAAATATTTATAGTTCAAAGTACCAAAAGTACACAAGATTCACTACAACCTAAGACTAGTCACACAAATCTTCTTCCCTATTAATCAAAACTTTGCAGAGGAGACAAACTGATTTTTATTGTTCACTCAACTCATTTGCACAGAGAGAGAAAGGCCAGAGGCTAGCTGGTAAGAAATTAGCTTTTTACCAGCTTGTCAGGTTTCTGGCTTCCCTTTCTCAGCTGCTTCCAGAAGAGCAGAGTGGCTTTTGATGACCCTGCTTGCTGCACCATAGCTGTGGGGGCCAAGCCACGTTACAAAAGAAAATCATTCCTTTTCTTTTCATGGAACCACAGGCAAAAGGCCCCCAGTTTTGCAAGAGGCAGCCCAGCAGGTTGTGTGGGGGAACTAAATTAACGTTTCCCATTCCAACAGGAGTTATACACAAATGTCAAAACACAGACACTAGTCACTCTGCTCAGTTCCCAAGTAGTAACCTGGCAAGGCTCAAACTTGCCCCCATTGGCCCCTATCTGAGTCTCCTCCCGAATATAAGTTTCATGGTGGTAGGGCATATTAAGAAAGCCTGGCAGGCTAGGCGCAGTGGCTCCCACCTGTAATCCTAGCACTTTGGGAGGCCAAGGCAGGCAGATCACCCGAGGTCAGGAGTTCAAGACCAGCCTGGCCAACATGGTGAAACCCTGTCTCTACTAAAAATACAAAATTAGCCAGGTGTGGTGGTGTGAGCCTGTAATCCCAGCTACTCAGGAGGCTGAGGTAGGAGAATCGTTTGAATCTGGAAGGCAGAGGTTTCAGTGAGCCGAGATCACGCCACTGCACTCCAGCCCGAGTGACAGTGAGACTCCATCTCAAAAAAAAAAAAAAAAAAAGTACCAGAACTAGAATGAAGCTGTTTTCTCTGCTATGTCTTGCAGTATTCCTTCCAGTGCAATTTACTATCAAAGTCTAACATTGTGCCCAATGGCAAAGAAGAAATGTTTATAGGGTCCAGCTCCAGAACCACAAGGCAGGACAAAGATGGAGTGGATTTGGAACAAAAATGCAATAAAATAATATTGAGCACCATTCACACCTTTGGCTGCACAGTTTTCATATCACACATATTTGAACTTTTTTTTTCTTTTTTTTTGAGACAGAGTCTTGCCCTGTCACTCAGGCCAGAGTGCTGTGGCACCATCTCAGCTCACTGCAACCTCTGCCTCCCGGGTTCAAGCGATTCTCCTGCCTCAGCCTCCCAAGTAGCTGGGATTACAGGCACCCACCATCACATCCAGCTAATTTTTGTATTTTTAGTAGAAATGGGGTTTTGCAATGTTGGCCAGGCTGGTCTGGAACTCCCGACCTCAGGTGATCTGCCCGCCTTGGCCTCCCAAGGTGCTGGGATTACAGGCATGAGCCACCGTGCCCAGCCTGAACTTTTATACAACAATGAAATAATTCTTTATTTTCACCAGTCAAGACAAAGCCACCTTATAAGTGAAGAAATTCTCACTCTGTCCCCAAAATAGAGAGACAGCCCTAGTCATTATATAGCTCAATATAGAGCTATATTATTTACTCTTCAAATTCAGTCACCGTATCCTTGACTATATATACTCTTACCAAAAGGACTATATTACGACATAACTTCCAACAATTTGTATATAAAATCATAAGTGTCAGGAGAAGAAACAGTTGCCGAGAGCAGCACGTGTACTGCCCAGGTAGGTGACCCAGTCAGTGGTGGGGACGAATTTACTGACCCTCTCAATCCCATGTAGGTCAGGCCCATCCATGGTTGAGGCTGAAACACGCAAGTCCTAGTGGGAGGAATTTGAAAACCAAGTTATGTGAAAAGACCTAGAGGTCTCCAACCTTGGCCTCCGTCCCTGATAGAATCAGAAGAGAGAGGCCTGAGGTGCTGGAGGCAGAAGAGGCCCTGCCCTGTCCAACCCTGAGAGGCAGATTCTCAGTCCCCAGGATGCCAAACACTTTTTTCTCTCTTGTCACTGAGTCTCCTCTCCACAGGCAGAACTGTGGGCTGAACCCTGAGGCCAGCGCCTCTGCTATCTAATGACCACCGCCAAATACTCAGGGCCACTGTTCACTAGGTGGCATCTTACTCTGAACATTACATATTTATTTCCGTGAATGTTTTAGCATAATACCGTGAGATGGTCCTTACTGTCCTCACTTTACAACTGAGAGACAGAGGCTCGATGATCTGAGGAAACCTGCCCAGGGTCACAGGTCATGTGGCCAAACCCAAACAGGGGCCAGGTCTACATCAAAGCTCAGTTGAGCTGTAAACAGGGGGCCACCAGATTAGGGGCACCAGCCCTAGGGGTCCTCCAGGGATCTGGAAAGACAGGAAAGAAGGCAGAGAACATATTAAAACTATTATAAAATCTTTAATCTTATGCCCTTTTAATGTGATTTGCGTTTGTTCTTTCAACCTGCATAATGTTTGCACATGTTTGTTAGCTGCATGTTCAAAATATATTACTGAATGGAGTGTGTGATCAAAAGAGTTTGGAGATCCTTGCTCCAAATCTCTGCTCCAGAAATCTTCTCTAAAGCGGCAGGTCTCAGAGAAGGAAGCAGGACCAAGAAGCAGCAGCTGCCCGGGAGGCGCCAGACAGAGGGTGCTCCGTGGGCAGGGGGAGTAACTCGAACTCGTGGGCCCGGTCAAAGGCCCCCAACCTGGTCTCACCAGATTTTCCTCAGCCTCTGCTGCCCCCTTGTGGCCACCACGTGGCAGACAGAAAGAGCAGTTCCCAGCAGGAAGACACCGAGGGAGGGGTACGGAGGATGCAGGAAACGATCTTAGAACCGTGGAAGGGAGCGAAGAAAACCAGACACTAAAGACCTCACGCTGTAGCATTCCAGACATGCGAAGTTGAAGAATAGCAAAACCGGCGCGGTGGCTCATGCCTGTAATCCTAGCACTTTGAGAGGCTGAAGCGGGCGGATCACTTGAAGTCAAGGGTTCGAGACCACCCTGGCTAACATGGTGAAACCCCGTCTCTACTAAAAATACAAAAATTAGTCGGAAATCGCTTGAACCCGGAAGGCGGATGTTGCAGTGAGCCAAGATCATGCCACTGCACTCTAGCCTGGGCAACAGAGTAAGACTCTGTCTTAAAAAAATAAAAAAGAAAAGAAATGTCTTTTCTCACAGTTCTAGAGGCTAGGAAAACTGAGATCAAGGCACTACTGTCTGGTGAGGGCTGTTCTCTGTTTCCAGTGTGGCATCTGTTGCTTCATCCTCTGGAGGGGAGGAACACTGTGTCCTCACGTGGTGGGGGTGGAAGGGCAAAAGGGAGGAACTCTTTCCATCAAGTCCTTTTATAATGACATTAATCCATTCATGCAGGCTCTGCCAAAAGGCCCTCCCAAAAGGCCCCACCTTCCAACAGTTGCATGGGAATTAAATTTCCAACACATGAATTTTGGGAGACACATTCACACTATAGTCCAGCGTAAGCAATGCGCTGTGCCAGGATTGCGGGGAGGGAAGGAGTAGCTGCAGAAGCAGGGAATAAAGAATTTGGACTGAGACATGTTTCAGTTGACATCCTGGTGGGGAGTGGAGGAGGTGGCTGATGTGAAGAATGTGAAGAAAACAGTGATTCCACTGAAAACACATCCGACAGTCCTCTGTCCTTACCAGGTGCTCCATATAGTTTGGCGAGAGAGGCAGAAAGGTCTGAGTTCCAAGGAGAGGTCAGGGCTGGAGACATCCATTGTGTGGCCACAGCTTCTTCCCAGAGCTTCCAGGAGACGTGTTCACACCACCTCCCACCACCCTCAAGATGCTGTTTGTTCTGTATGTCTCTCCCACCTAGACTGGGAGCCTTGGAATCCGGGGCATTGGGGGCCAGAGAGCCTTCCAGGCAGACACACTCTCCTAATGCCGGAAGCAAGGCTAGGCTCAGAAGCCCCGTGAGGAAGGCAGGTGAGGAACAGGCAGCCCTTGACCCATGACTGTGCCAGGTTGGGGACCTGGGACCCAGGGAAGCCTTCTCCGCCTCACCGTCAGCACAGGCCAGGATTGGAGAGTTTACCTCCTTTGGTGTTTACCAAACACACAGGGAAGACCAGTTGTGAGTAGACCAGGGCAGCCCAGCTGGGTGATCAGCAAGGCTCACCACCTCAGGCTACCCTCATCACACACCGCAGCCTGTCCCCTGCCCACACTGCGCGTCTTGAGTGCTCTGACCCCTTCACTACCCCTTCATCCACCCGCCCCCCTGGACAGCAGCCCCTAGACAGGTCCTGAACCCCCAGCCAAGTACCTGCTGTCCGCCCCCAGTGCCACACCCACCCTTACTAGCTCTCACCCACCCTCCCATCATAAACCTCAGCCCTCCCACCCCCCATGGCCACCTGAGCCCCCACTTTCAGCTGCCTAAGAACTTCCCCCTGATGTGAAGAAAACAGCGATTCCACTGAAAACACATCCGACAGTCCTGTATCCTTAGCTGGGGCTCCATATAGTTTGGCGAGAGAGGCAGAGAAACAACAACAAAATATACACACACACAAACACACACACACACACACACACACACAGATTCACAAACACTTTGGATCCCTGGGGCTTGGAGACATTTTCTAAAGGGCAAGCAGTTGTTTTGCTTATTTAATTTTATTGACAATCATCTTGTCATTCACTCTTGTAATTATAAATTTTTGGATTTACCTTTTTAAATATATTTTAATAGATTCCTTCCCCATACTAGACCCCAGCACACAACTACTTTCCTTGTCATGAAATAAAATAAAATAAAAAATTCATTTGTGATATCTTTACTTTCGCCTGTCGTTTCTAAATTTAAAATGGAAGATTGTCAATCCGTAATTATATGTGTCCAGTAAAAATTTTAAAGACTGTTTCCAGGGTTGTCAATCTCCCCAGGAAAGGGATAACTGGTAATGCCGCCCCAGCCCAGAGTCTCCTAGGACAGTGGCTGACACTGGCCAAGTCCGCCAGGTGCCTCCTGTCCATCTCCTTCCCTCTTCATCCAGCACCCACTCACTCACCCACGCCAGCCCCAACCTCTTTCTTTATAGATGAAGGAACCGAGTGAGACTCAGAGAGGTTAGCTAGTCTGACCAACGTCACACTGTGTCAAACTCCTAAGCTAAGTGTTTTTTCCACTATTATATACTCTTCTTCTCTGCCCACCAAAAAATTTCTTATCATGCCTTTGTTGAGAAAGAAGGAAGGGAGGGAGGGAGGGAGGGAGGGAGGAAGGAAAGAAAAGAAAAGAAAGAAAACCTTTTGTCCCCAAAGTTAGAAAAACAAGTGAAAAAGGCCCAAGGCTGTCAGTGAGGGCTCCAGAACCAAGGCAGTGCAGCCCTGCCCTTTCCTCCCACCTCACCCCTGCTCTGCTTTCCTCAGCTGCTCTGCTTTCCTCAGCTGCTCCCGACCAGCAGGCAGGACACTGGACATGGGTCCCAGGCCTGTGTCACCTTGGGCAGGTCGCTTCTCCCCTCTGGGTCTCAGTAAAAGAAGAAATGGGACCAAGTGAACGGTTCCAGGCTGTGTTGCCCAGCATCCTACATCCCATGGCAACCGTGAAAGGGCACTCTGGGTAGGGGTGGGGTCTCAGGAGGGGAAAGACTCAGCCAGAGCACTGATCCTATATCTCTTCTCTATTTTGGGATTCTAGATATGAGTTTGATGGACAAAATTCCTCTACATTTGACGTGATGTAAAGAAAAAGTTTGAAAGCCAGAGGCAAGACCATCCTGAAGATTCCTTTCAACTTCGAGGTCCTTTCACTTCCACAGGTGATCTGACATCACCACCTCTCTCACCACGCTGACAGCACTTTCATTTTGACCTCTCGTGATGAGGTCACCTGGTATCCACACAGGATGGGTTTTTTTTTTTTTTTATACTTTAGGGTTTTAGGGTACATGTGCACAATGTGCAGGTTTGTTAGATATGTATCCATGTGCCATGTTGATTTCCTGCACCCATTAACTCGTCATTTAGCATTAGGTGTATCTCCTAATGCTGTCCCTCCCCCCTCCCCCCACCCCACAACAGTCCCCAGAGTGTGATGTTCCCCTTCCTGTGTCCATGAGTTCTCATTGTTCAATTCCCACCTATGAGTGAGAACATGCGGTGTTTGGTTTTTTGTCCTTGCGATAGTTTACTGAGAATGATGTTTTCCAGTTTCATCCATGTCCCTACAAAGGACACGAACTCATCATTTTTTATGGCTGCATAGTATTCCATGGTGTATATGTGCCACATTTTCTTAATCCAGTCTATCGTTGTTGGACATTTGGGTTGGTTCCAACTCTTTGCTATTGTGAATAGTGCCACAATAAACATACGTGTGCATGTGTCTTTATAGCAGCATGATTTATAGTCCTTTGGGTATATACCCAGTAATGGGATGGCTGGGTCAAATGGTATTTCTAGTTCGAGATCCCTGAGGAATCGCCACACTGACTTCCACAATGGTTGAACTAGTTTACAGTCCCACCAACAGTGTAAAAGTGTTCCTATTTCTCCACATCCTCTCCAGCACCTGTTGTTTCCTGATTTTTTAATGATGGCCATTCTAACTGGTGTGAGATGGTATC